>NC_143025.1:43689444-43991666 GCF_057628025.1 Oncorhynchus mykiss
GTGGGACACAATCATGAAGTGGAACGACATTTATTGGATATTTCAAACTTTTTTAACAAATCAAAAACTGAAAAATTGGGCGTGCAAAATTATTCAGCCCCCTTAAGTTAATACTTTGTAGCGCCACCTTTTGCTGCGATTACAGCTGTAAGACGCTTGGGGTATGTCTCTATCAGTTTTGCACATCGAGAGACTGACATTTTTCCCCATTCCTCCTTGCAAAACAGCTCGAGCTCAGTGAGGTTGGATGGAGAGCATTTGTGAACAGCAGTTTTCAGTTCTTTCCACAGATTCTCGATTGGATTCAGGTCTGGACTTTGACTTGGCCATTCTAACACCTGGATATGTTTATTTTTTAACCATTCCATTGTAGATTTTGCTTTATGTTTTGGATCATTGTCTTGTTGGAAGACAAATCTCCGTCCCAGTCTCAGGTCTTTTGCAGACTCCATCAGGTTTTCTTCCAGAATGGTCCTGTATTTGGCTCCATCCATCTTCCCATCAATTTTAACCATCTTCCCTGTCCCTGCTGAAGGAAAGCAGGCCCAAACCATGATGCTGCCACCACCATGTTTGACAGTGGGGATGGTGTGTTCAGCTGTGTTGCTTTTACGCCAAACATAACGTTTTGCATTGTTGCCAAAAAGTTCAATTTTGGTTTCATCTGACCAGAGCACCTTCTTCCACATGTTTGGTGTGTCTCCCAGGTGGCTTGTGGCAAACTTTAAACGACACTTTTTATGGATATCTTTAAGAAATGGCTTTCTTCTTGCCACTCTTCCATAAAGGCCAGATTTGTGCAATATACGACTGATTGTTGTCCTATGGACAGAGTCTCCCACCTCAGCTGTAGAACTCTGCAGTTCATCCAGAGGGATCATGGGCCTCTTGGCTGCATCTCTGATCAGTCTTCTCCTTGTATGAGCTGAAAGTTTAGAGGGACGGCCAGGTCTTGGTAGATTTGTAGTGGTCTGATACTCCTTCCATTTCAATATTATCGCTTGCAGAGTGCTCCTTGGGATGTTTAAAGCTTGGGAAATCTTTTTGTATCCAAATCCGGCTTTAAACTTCTTCACAACAGTATCTCGGACCTGCCTGGTGTGTTCCTTGTTCCTCATGATGCTCTCTGCGCTTTTAACGGACCTCTGAGACTATCACAGTGCAGGTGCATTTATACGGAGACTTGATTACACACAGGTGGATTGTATTTATCATCATTAGTCATTTAGGTCAACATTGGATCATTCAGAGATCCTCACTGAACTTCTGGAGAGAGTTTGCTGCACTGAAAGTAAAGGGGCTGAATAATTTTGCACGCCCAATTTTTCAGTTTTTGATTTGTTAAAAAAGTTTGAAAGATCCAATAAATGTAATTCCACTTCATGATTGTGTCCCACTTGTTGTTGATTCTTCACAAAAAAATACAGTTTTATATCTTTATGTTTGAAGCCTGAAATGTGGCAAAAGGTCACAAAGTTCAAGGGGGCCGAATACTTTCGCAAGGCACTGTAATTCCCTTACCTTTGATGATCTTTATCAGAATGGACCCCCAGCTCGTTTCAGCTCCTGACTTCAGGGACAACTGTCTGGCCAGAGTATACATCCATGTAGCAAGGTCCATGGGAGCCTTTAGAAATGCATCTATGTGCTGGAGAACACTGTTTCCCAGAGGGTTCACCCTTTGAACTCAAATGCTGAGAGTCGGGTCACATAAAGGAAATCGACATAATGCCAAAGGTATCTGTAGTGTTGGTCTTCACTAGATACCCATGCTACAGATTATTCCTATGGACACATCCTTCCATTCCTGCCCAGCAGGCCCTAAATGCTACCTCATTAGCTCATGATGCTAACCAGAGCAGGCTGCAAGGGGGGTGCACAAAATCTGCCAAACCCACCCCTGCCCAGATTTCTGTTGTTTTGAATTTGGCGCCCTGCAATTTCCCTGGCTGTTGGCGAGGTGGGACGCTAGCGTCCCGAACGATCCCAGAGAGGTTAAGTCAATTACATCACACACAAAAAACTAAACAGTACACAAATACTCTACCACTACATATCTACAATAAAACATTTATAATTCCACAATACAAGAATATTACAATGTATGTGTGGTTCCTCAATTAAAAGTTTTAAGATTATTATTATTAGGATTTAGAGGTAATTTGTGGTTTAGTACATTAGTACATTACATTACACTGCGTCACTGCTTCATTGCTCCAGACGCAAGGGGGAGATAGAGTACTGATTTTGATTTTAGGTCCCAAGGCCTAATGTGTGACAATGAATGGGCGATTTTAACCATAGAAACTGATCATTGTGTACGACTTGTGCACGACTTCAAAATGTAATTTCAATGAACTGAATGATGAGGATGAAGAAGGTGATGGAATTTAGAAACAAATATTTTCAATTATATTCCATGATATATGTGTTGACTGAATAGAAGCAAGTGATGCCTGCTAAATAATCAAGTTGTTGGCACAGTCATATAGCCTCGGTGTCACAAGTGTAGAGAGGAGTAGGCAGGAGGCAGTCGCAGGTTAATGCAACCGCTATGTCAGATTTACGGAAAAAGCACACCATGCAATAATCAGAGTATGGCGTTCAGAGACCCAACAAGCCCAAAAGATATCCGCCATATTGCGCAGTCAACAGAAGTCAGAAATAACATTATAAATATTCACTTACCTTTGATGATCTTCATCAGAATGCACTCCCAGGAATCCCAGTTCCACAATAAATGTTTGATTTGTTCAATAATGTCCCTCATTTATGTCCAAATACCTCCCTGTTGTTTGAGCATTTAGTACACAATCCAAAATCACGACGCACCGGCAAGTCCATGCGAAGGTTCAGACGAAAAGATATATTACAGTTCGTAGAAACATGTCAAACGAAGTATAGAATCAATCCCAGTTCCACAATAAATGTTTGATTTGATCGATAATGTCCATCATTTAGGTCCAAATAGCTTTTGTTAGCGCATTTTGTAAACAAATCCAAAGTCACGAAGCACGTTCACTAGGAGCAGATGAAATGTCAACAAGTTCCGTTACAGTCCGTAGAGACATGTCAAACGATGTATAGAATCAATCTTTAGGGTGTTTTTAACATAAATCTTCAATAATGTTCCAACTGGAGAATTCCTTTGTCTGTAGAAAAGGAGTGTAGCGCGAGCTACCTCTCATGTGAATGCGCATGACCAGCTCGTGGCAATCTGACAGACCACTGACTCAAAGAGCCCTTATGAGCCCATCCTTTACAGTAGAAGCCTCAAACAAGTTTCTAAAGACGGTTGACATCTAGTCGAAGCCTTAGGAAGTGCAACATGACCAATTTCCCGCTGTATCTTCAATAGGGAATGAATGAAAATCGACCAACCTCAGATTTTCCACTTCCTGTTTGGATTTTTTGTCAGGTTTTTGCCTGCCATATGAGTAATGTTATACTCAGACATCATTCAAACAGTTTTAGAATCTTCAGAGTGTTTTCTATCCAAATATACTAATACTATGCATATATTAGCAACTGAGACTGAGGAGCAGGCAGTTTACTTTGGGCACCTTATTCATCCAAGCTACTCAATACTGTCCCCAGCCATAAGAAGTTTTAATTAGTTTTCAAGGCTGATCTGCTATCCACGGGTAAAACTTTGCTGAGATGTTTTCAAACACTTGTTTTTCACAAGGGCTATTTGCAGGACAATAGACACGATGTGGTCCCAAAAACATTGAATGTCCTGCCAGCTTTGATCCATGCCTGGGCCTGCAGCCTGCAAAGTTCTTTGTCTGTCAGCCGAATCATTGGGTCGAAACTACAGAACAGTACAAAACAAGAGAACACACATGGTTAATGTTCTGGGGAAAAAATATATAATAATAATAATAATTACATATATATATATATATATGAGAGAGAGAGAGAGAGGATCGAAACACACAGTAACGCTTAGAATATTGCAATAAGAATGTCAGTTTAATATGCATTGCAGATCACCTCCTATTACCCTTCTCAGAGTTTTAAGAATTGTGTGTTCAATTATTTGTAGCATTTAAAGCATATTGAAGATAGAAGCAATAGGATTTGGAGCAATAGCCTACCCGCCTGTGGTCAACTATTTCAGCACCATATCGCTCTGCTCTGTGTCAAACATAGGGACTGGTCTTGATAAATCAATGAGATTTTTATTTTCGCTGAATCTCCGTTTGGGTATTGGTTAGCATACAATTAGGGTGTAGAAAAGTTAGGATTATTTTTCCCTTAGTAGCCCACTCCCAACCTGTCACGTTGTACAGTGCCATATTTTCCTGACGGAAACCCTGGGGGTTTCGTTTTTCTTGGAATAGAAACACCATAATATTAATCAAATTAATTAAGCTGCATTTCTTAAAATCAATCCCATACAGTATTTTCTTACAAAAGGTTTTAAATTCTCTAGTACAGCCAATATTACAAAAAGGTCAAATGCTACTCAAAGATGCCCTCTGGTGTTCAACCTAGCACTAAGCAGCATTAATGGCAACAATGGCTGACACTTAAATAATGTGCCATAGAATTTTGTGGCAGCCCGCAAGGTGTGCTGTAGTATGATGCAACTTTTACAGGAAAGGTGTGTTTATCGGTGTGTGTGCCTGTGTGTGTGTCTCTTCACAGTCCGTGTTGTTCCATAAGGTGTAATTGTATCTGTTTTTTAAATCAGATTTTACTGCTATCTTTAGTTACTTGATGTGGAATAGGGTTCAATGTAGTCATGGCTCTATGTAGTCCTGTGCGTTTCCCAGAGTCTGTTCTGGACTTGGGGGACTGTGAAGATACCCCTGGTAGCATGTCTTGTGGGGAATGCATGGGTGTCTGAGCTGTGTGCTAGTCGTTTGAACAGACAGGTCGGTGCTTTCAACATGTCAATACCTCTCACAAAGACAAGTAGTGATGCAGTCAATCTCTTCTTTACTTTGAGCCAGGAGAGATTGACATGCATGTTATTGTACATTTAAGGGACAACCGTGCTGCTCTGTTCTGAGCCTGTAGGACTTGTTTTGTTGATAGCGATGTCAAGAAAGCAGAGCAGCGCTTTAGTATGGACACACATCTCTCCATGTTAGCTACCGTTGCATCAGTATGTTTGACCTTCAGTTTACAATTCAGGGTTACACAAAGAGAACATGGTGTAACATTATTCATTACAATATTTAGTTGAGGTTTAGGGTTGAGTAAATGATTTGTTCCAAATATAATGCTTTCAGTTTTCTATGTATTTTGGACTAGCTTATTACTTGCCACCCTTTCTAAAAAACGGACTGCAGCTCTTTGTTAAGAGTTGGAGGGATTCCACTTGATGTGGTAGCTGACGCAAACAGGCTTCACTCATGCCAGTGGCAGGTCATTAGTGAAAATATATAAAAAATAAGGGCCCTAGACAACTGCCTGACTCTACCTGGACAATGTTGGAGAGGCTTCCCTTTAAGTGATCCATTTATTTTATTTAACTAGGCAAGTCAGTTAAGGACAAATTCTTATTTACAATGACGGCCTACCCTGGCTAAACACGGAAAACACTGGGCCAATTGTGCACATCCCTACAGGACTCCCAATCACGACTGGATGTGAAACAGCCTGGATTTGAACCAGGGACTGTAGTGACACCTTTTGCATTAAGATGCAGATGCCTTAGACTGCTGCACCACTTGGGAGCCCAAAAAGCCAGTGTTTGGAGGATATATGTGACCTGTTTCAGGAATCTAGGGGTCACTACTTCACAAAGCCAGCATTCCGGAGTCGCCTCTTTAATGTTGACATTGAGATGGGTGTTTTGCATGTACTATTTAATAAAGCTTCCAGTTGAGGACTTGTGAGGCATCTGTTTCTCAAACAAAACACTCTAATGTACTTGTCCTCTTGCTCAGTTGTGCACCGGGGCCTCCCACTCTTCTTTCTATTCTGGTTAGAGACCGTTTGTGCTGTTCTGTGAAGGGTGTAGTACACAGCGTTGTATGAGATCTTCAGTTTCTTGGCAATTTCTCGCATGGAATAGCCTTCATTTCTCAGAACAAGAATAGACTGACAAGTTTCAGAAGAAAGGTCTTTGTTTCTGGCCATTTTGAGCCTGTAATCAAACCCACAAATGCTGACGCTCCAGATACTCAACTAGTCTGAAGAAGGCCAGTTGTTCTGATTAAAGAAGCAATACAACAGTTTTCAGCTATGCTAACATAACTGCAAAAGTGTTTTCTAATGATCAATTAGCCTTTTAAAATGATAAACTTGGATTAGCTAACACAACGTGCCATTGGAACACAGGAGTGATGGTTGCTGATAATGGGCCTCTGTATGCCTATGTAGATATTCCATAAAAATCTGCTGTTTCCAGCTACAATAGTCATTTACTACATTAACAATGTCTACGCTGTATTTCTGATCAATTTGATGTTATTTTAATGGACAAAAAAAGTAGCTTTTCTTTCAAAAACAAGGACATTTCTAAGTGACAACCAAAGTTTTGAACGGTAGTGTATGTACTGTAAATCACATCCAGACATGCTACTTTTTAACCTTTTCACACGTACCAACACATGGATGTGAGCATTCTACAGTGGTCCTTGTAGCGTAAGATCAAACCGGTGCGATTAGAACGCTTATTTATAACGGCCAGTTTTGAATGACGCAACAATCAGCATTTGAGCTGGCCACACTGTTTTTTCAGAAACATTTTTCGCGAATACAGTCCTTACAAAGTTATGTCCAGAATGTGAGCAGTTTATTTTTGGATGCAATGTTCAGACATTCACAGAAGCATCTACAGCATAACACAATCATCCAAATTGGAAAAATGTAGGCTACAATTGTCTTGGCGCTAACTGAGGAAAGAGTGACAGATTGATGTAACACAAACCATCATATTTTTATTTTTAACTCTAGTCTGAGAGAAACTACAATATGAATTAGCTAACAGTAACTACTATTTATAATTAATCACATCACGGGTGAGCTCACCATTGATCAAAATAATTGAGCAATTTTTTTTAAAAAATCTATAGAAATCCAACAATGGCTAGTTTCTGCACGCTGCCATGCTTTTCTTTCTCACAGAAACCAAAGATAATAAGGGAAGATAAGATGACTTTGGTCTGATTAAAGTATGCATGTGTGTCGTTTACCATCCCACCAATCACTTCTGGAAGTTCTCAAAAAATTTGTGAACCCTTACTCACCCTTACTCATTTTGTTATAACATCATTGCTCTGACAGACGTGAAACCCAGAATGCAGTGTATGTCAACAAACATGGCTCCACACATAGCTGGAATTAGCTTAGCTCTTCATAATCAGTACAACCTTCAAAAAAGACCGACAGTGGGTGAAGTACAGGAGTTCTGTGGTAGCTGGAAGGCTGCCAGCCATTTCACCCCTCCTGGCACAGCTGATTGCTTTGATGAGTCCCAGTCTGGAGTGCAACTCCCCTTGACATTTCCATCTGAGGCAGAGTGCTTCAAGTTGTTTCTGACAGAGGAGCTGGTGGAAGACACAGTAGAGGAGACCAATCGCTATGCCTTGGAGCTACAGGAGAAGAGAGAGCCAGGAGTGGTGGGGGAGGGGGCTCGCTAAATGGGTGAGAACCAGAATTAGTGACATGTAAACCTTCCTGGCGACAGTCCTTCTCATGGGGATTGTAAAGAAGAACTCCCAAGAGAATACTGGAGCACAGATCCTATGTTTGCAACTCCCTTCTTTCCCACCCTCTTTTCCCAAGACTGCTTCCTAGTTCTGCTGCGATGCCTGCATTTTGTCAACAATGCTACTGCCAACCTAAATGACCTGTTATACAAAATAAGATCCTCTCTCTTCCCTCATCCTCCCCACTCCCTCATAGGTAAAGTAATTATCTACCAAAAGTACAGAGAGAACCTCATGAGAGAGCTGCTGGAGGAGTACCACATCCCTCGGTGTCGTCCTGCTGCGGACAATCTGCTATGCCTCATTGCATGGCATTTTCCCTGCAAAGTCCCTCAAACTGCTGCTCAAGGTAGTCAGTCGCACACTGAGGCACTGCAAAGTCTGCCTGTCTGGCACCAGGAGAAGGAAGCAGAGGAAGTTGACAAAATACATGTGTTTAGCTTGTGACACACCTCTATGTATTTCACCATGCGCTGGGGAGTATCATATGCTCAAGCACTATTGAGCACATTTGCAGCATTTAGTGACTGACTGACCTGACATGCGACTTGACAGGTGACCTGCCATGATACAATGCTTTAGAGGTGAGGGGTGGAAATGCAGTTGTTCAGTCACTACATGAATATGAAATATGGCTTATGGCAGTAAAACAAGCTTTTGTTGTTGTTGTGCAACCAACCACCACCAATACTGCAATAACATAGATGACTATTACATACAGTGCCTTGCGAAAGTATTCGGCCCCCTTGAACTTTGCGACCTTTTGCCACATTTCAGGCTTCAAACATAAAGATATTAAACTGTGTTTTTTTGTGAAGAATCAACAACAACTGGGACACAATCATGAAGTGGAACGACATTCATTGGATATTTCAAACTTTTTTAACAAATCAAAAACTGAAATATTGGGCGTGCAAAATTATTCAGCCCCTTTTACTTTCAGTGCAGCAAACTCTCTCCAGAAGTTCAGTGAGGATCTCTGAATGATCCAATGTTGACCTAAATGACTAATGATGATAAATACAATCCACCTGTGTGTAATCAAGTCTCCGTATAAATGCACCTGCACTGTGATAGTCTCAGAGGTCCGTTAAAAGCGCAGAGAGCATCATGAAGAACAAGGAACACACCAGGCAGGTCCGAGATACTGTTGTGAAGAAGTTTAAAGCCGGATTTGGATACAAAAAGATTTCCCAAGCTTTAAACATCCCAAGGAGCACTGTGCAAGCGATAATATTGAAATGGAAGGAGTATCAGACCACTGCAAAACTACCAAGACCTGGCCGTCCCTCTAAACTTTCAGCTCATACAAGGAGAAGACTGATCAGAGATGCAGCCAAGAGGCCCATGATCACTCTGGATGAACTGCAGAGATCTACAGCTGAGGTGGGAGACTCTGTCCATAGGACAACAATCAGTAGTATTTTGCACAAATCTGGCCTTTATGGAAGAGTGGCAAGAAGAAAGCCATTTCTTAAAGATATCCATAAAAAGTGTTGTTTAAAGTTTACCACAAGCCACACCACACATGTGGAAGAAGGTGCTCTGGTCAGATGAAACCAAAATTGAACTTTTTGGCAACAATGCAAAACGTTATGTTTGGCGTAAAAGCAACACAGCTGAACACACCATCCCCACTGTCAAACATGGTGGTGGCAGCATCATGGTTTGGGCCTGCTTTTCTTCAGCAGGGACAGGGAAGATGGTTAAAATTGATGGGAAGATGGATGGAGCCAAATACAGGACCATTCTGGAAGAAAACCTGATGGAGTCTGCAAAAGACCTGAGACTGGGACGGAGATTTGTCTTCCAACAAGACAATGATCCAAAACATAAAGCAAAATCTACAATGGAATGGTTCAAAAATAAACATATCCAGGTGTTAGAATGGCCAAGTCAAAGTCCAGACCTGAATCCAATCGAGAATCTGTGGAAAGAACTGAAAACTGCTGTTCACAAATGCTCTCCATCCAACCTCACTGAGCTCGAGCTGTTTTGCAAGGAGGAATGGGAAAAAAATGTCAGTCTCTCGATGTGCAAAACTGATAGAGACATACCCCAAGCGACTTACAGCTGTAATCGCAGCAAAAGGTGGCGCTACAAAGTATTAACTTAAGGGGGCTGAATAATTTTGCACGCCCAATTTTTCAGTTTTTGATTTGTTAAAAAAGTTTGAAATATCCAATAAATGTTGTTCCACTTCATGATTGTGTCCCACTTGTTGTTGATTCTTCACAAAAAAATACAGTTTTATATCTTTATGTTTGAAGCCTGAAATGTGGCAAAAGGTCGCAAAGTTCAAGGGGGCCGAATACTTTCGCAAGGCACTGTAATTACACAAAGGTAGGTATTCATTGGGTTTTTAATTTGAATAACGAATACATTTTTCAAAACTTTACTATCGCAAATTCTTTATGGGATCCGAGCATGACTCCACGGACCGTATTGAATACGGCTCTGGGCCGTCCTTTGCCCAGGCCTGATCTACAGTATGCATAGTCAATTTACCCCTACCTATATGTACAAATTACCTTGACTAACCTGTACTCCCGCACATTGACACGGTACCGATACCCCCACAGTATATAGCCTTGTTAATGTTAATGTATTTGTACTCTTTATTTAATTTTTTACTTTAGTTTATTTAGTAAATATTTTCTTCACTTTATTTCTTGATCTGCATTGTTGGTTAAGGGCTTTCGGCGCATGTGACAAATAACATTTGATTTGATATTTTTTAAATATGTAAATATTAAGTTGTATACGATTTTTTTCCTATTCAACAAAAGTTGAACAATAGGGCTTGAAATTACTGAAATGCTTTCTAAATATTGTAACAATGAAATTATAAACTTACTATAAAAATGTCACCTTTCTTATAACTGTAAAATAAATATGATAATATTTAGTGAGGAGTGCAAATTTGTCTCCATTTCATATAACTGATGACAGAGCATTTTCTGCCAAGCGTCCTCTGAGCAACACAGACACACCATTAGAATGTCTGCAGACTCGTTGCAACTTAAGATTTACACACAAAGTTATAAAGTAGTTGTTCTACAAAATTATTTAGTATTTTTTTTCAGGATGAGAACTCTAAAGCCGACTGAGAATATCACATCGAGATGAAACCTTAAATGCTGGATTCGCTAGACTGTCCCCTTTTTATATGCCATCTCCCAGGCTTTGCTCCTTCGCTCAGAGGAGGAAAAAATAGATTTTGTGTCTGGATACGCCAGAAAATGTGATACGTCACTCTCTATGCAAATGCAGGGTGTGAAACCTGACACTTCAAGTCAGCTCCACTGACAGAGTGGTACCGGAAAGCAGACAGCAGCAGTATAAGGCACCGGACCCTTCGACGTTTACACAGCACTCTGTACACCAAAATATCAGTCTAAACCGGTCCAAGTACTCTAAACAGGGGACTTAACATCTAAGAGGTTGTACATTTTAGTAATTTTGCAGACACTAACTGCAACTTACAGGAGTAATTAGGGTTAAATTCCTCACTAAAGGGCACATCAACAGATGTTTCACCTTGTCAGCTCAGGGACTCAAACCAGCAACCTTTCAGTTCCTGGCTCAACACTCTTAACTGCTAGACTACCTGCCACCCCTGTTTTAAAAGACAGGTTGCTGTTATATAACACGTACAGCGATGACTCACCCTCCAGCCCTCAGACAGAAATACAGAGTTTGCTGGTGCTTTTAGCAGTTCCTGTGTCGGAGCTCTAGCTCAAGTCTGCTGTTGTCCCTGTGTAGCATTACTTTGTAGCACTGTCTCCTGTAGCATGTAACTCTTCCTGCCAGGCCTGACATTCTCAAGCTGACATATGGATTCTGTCTAACAGATATGGGTTCTGTAGGCACAGATTAAAACGTAATTCAAGAGATCACTTCCGCTTTTAATTATATTACTTTCTATATTATTTTGAATATTACCTTCATTGAGAGAATGTCCCATTATATTCAATTAATGTAACAAAAATAATAAAAATACATATTTTTAGCTACCATAGTTGTAGAAATATTGGTCCAATAATATTTCTCAGGTCGCAGAACTTGTGAATTCAAAGTAAACTTTATTACAAAGTAAAAAGTCGAGCTGGTCCATGGATCAACTGTCTTCCCAGCCTCGGCACACTCCTTTTTATACAGTTTTCATCCTTACATCACATAAATAGTTACTCCTCTTTATGTTAATTAATGATCAACTCTTTTTGGCTTCGCGCCACTATTGTTTTCCCACCCTAAGTTCTTCTTTGAGGCGGGCTTTATCCTGCCTCTACAAATAATTTAACACTCTACAAATCACTGAACCAATTATATTGGTGGCACAACTGTGACAGTTTGGAAAAAATAATAATAGGGGCCTCTACCAAGCTGCAGTCACAAGCACATTCATTGTATAGATTATATCAGCACCCACCAGGCTATAGTCATAAGTACATTGATTATATTGATTATGACATGTGTTATCCAGGCATGCATCTGGATTACAATGTGTGTCTACTTCTTTTGTATATTGACTTTTCTTATGCTATACATGTATGGTTACAGGTTCCTCTAAAGCTTTTAATGATTCGGTTTCATTGCATTATTATTTCACAATATGCCACTGAAAAATCACCATATCACGTGTGCTCTCTCTCTGGCCTCAAGGTCACCAGGCTGCTCATTATGGCGCACACCTGTCACCATTGTTACGCGCACCTGTGCATCGTCAGACTCACCTGGACTCCATCACTTCCCTGATTACCTTCCCTATATATGTCACTCCCTTTGGTTCCTTCCCGAGGCGTCATTGTTTCTGTTTCTTGTCTGTGCGTTGTTCAAGGTTCTTGTTTTGTATTATGTTCTGTTTATTTTAGTAAAACACTCACTCCCTGAACTTTCTTCCCAACTCTTAGCACACATTGTTACAATGGTTTTAACGATTCATAATTACAACAAAATTGCTGGGCTGCTCAAATCATTATAATTTAAGACTTCCACTTTAATGTAATTGTGACTACTCTGATTGCATTTGTTAAGTAATTTGTTTATCTTATACCACATATTAAATTCACCTACAGCAAATGTAGTGCTACTTCTTGAAGAACATTACCCGAATACAGCAATGGCACGTTGATGAAATGTCAGAGTATGTCAGTGTTGTTATTGTTGCATGGATTACATGACATGAGGAAGGCTATGGGTGTCATTGCATTTCGCATACTCTCTGATATCAGGTATAGTCTGGGGACTTGTTACTGTACACTCAAAGCTATGAGAAATAATGGGATGTGAATTGGAACACATACACACACCCCAAAGAGAGGCATCTGCATTAGTCTATTTTTGCCCAACACCACAGAAGACAAAAACAGCAGTGAAATGAACACAATATTACATTGTAATAGCACCTCTGAATTTTACAGTGGGGAGTCTGGGAAACTTTTGCTGTTCACTCTAAACTAATGGGATGTGAATTAGAATAATAAAAGCCACAATGTAGATAAAGGAAAGTGCCAAAAAATAGAGCATGTCGGGCCATTGTGGTTTCAAGCAAAAACCTTTGTGGTGCCTCCTGCCAGAATTGACTATTAAATATGCACTTTCTAACTTTTGTATAATTTCAGCCAGTAGTTTTGAAAATGCTGCTCATGTTATATCTGGAGTACTTCTCCTGTCTTATCCGGTGTCCTGTGGGAATTTAAGTATGCTCTCTCTAATTCTCTCTTTCTTTCTTTCTTTCTTTCTCTCTCTCGGAGGACCTGAGCCCGAGGACCAAGCCTCAGGACTACCTGGCATGATGACTCCTTGCTGTCCCCAGTCCACCTAGCCGTGCTGCTGCTCCAGTTTCAACTGTTCTGCCTGCGGCTATGGAATCCTGACCTGTTCACCGGACATGCTACCTGTCCCAGACCTATTATTTGACCATTCTGGACATTTATGAACGTTTGAAAATCTTGGCCATGTTCTGTTATAATCTCCGCCCGGCACAGCCAGAAGAGGACTCGCCACCCCTCGTTGCCTGGTTCCTCTCTAGGTTTCTTCATAGGTTTTGGCGTTTCTAGGGAGTTTTTCCTAGCCACCGTGCTTCAACACCTGCATTGCATGCTGACCACTATTGTTTTCACTATATAATTTACCACTTGGGGATGTCATTCGAAAACATAATGTTAACTTTCACTGCTATGCGGATAACACACAGCTGTACATTTCAATGAAACATGGTGAAGCCCCAACATTGCCCTCGATAGAAGCCTGTGTTTCAGACATAAGGAAGTGGATGGCTGCAAACTTTCTACTTTTAAACTTGGACAAAACAGAGATGCTTGTTCTAGGTCCCAAAGAAACAAAGATCTTCTGTTGAATCTGAGAATTAATCTTAATGGTTGTACAGTCGTCTCAAATAAAACTGTGAAGGACCTCGGTGTAATGCTCCGGGTGTCGTGGGTGTGGAGTCAAATGCAGGAGACAGAGAGTTCAATGCTGCGCGTCTTTTAATCGCACCAATGCACCACAGGGTGCTCACAAAAACGTTACGTTCCCAAAACACAGGGAAATCAAAATGTACAATGGGAAACAATCCCGACCGGACACTAACACGTGCCTATACCACAGAGCCGAAGGTTTACATATAAATAATCCCGCACAACAACCAGGCGGGCCGGCTGTCTAATAAAGACAAACTAATTAAACATTCACAGGTGCTACCACTCAACATACAAGGAGGGGAAGGAAAAACAATCAGTGGCAGCTAATAGGCCGGTGACGACGACCGCCGAGCGCCACCTGCCCGGGAAAGGGAAACACCCTCGGTCGGACTCGTGACAGTACCCCCCCCCCCCTGACGCGTGGCTCCCGCAGCGCGCCGACACCGGCCTCGAGGTCGCCCCGGAGGACGAGGCGCAGGGCGATGGAGGCGATGGAAATCCCTCAACATGGAGGGATCCAAGATGTCCCCCACCGGTACCCAGCACCTCTCCTCCGGACCGTACCCCTCCCAGTCCACGAGGTACTGCAGGCCCCTCACCCGGCGTCTTGAGTCCAGAATGGCCCGGATCGTGTACGCCGGGGACCCCTCGATGTCCAGCGGGGGGGGAGGGACCTCCGGTACCTCACTGTCCTGCAGGGGACCAGCTACCACCGGCCTGAGGAGAGACACATGAAACGAGGGGTTAATACGATAATAGGAAGGGAGTTGTAATCGATAACACACCTCGTTTATCCTCCTCAGGACTTTAAAGGGCCCTACACACTGCGACCCAGCTTCCGGCAGGGCAAGCGGAGAGGTAGGTTTCGGGTCGAGAGCCAGACCCTGTCCCCCGGTACAAACACGGGGGCCTCACTGCGGTGGCGGTCAGCACTCCTCTTCTGCCGTCCACTCGCTTGTCGTAGAGATTCCTGGACGGCCCTCCAGGTCTCCTTGGAGCGCTGTACCCATTCCTCCACCGCAGGAGCCTCGGTCTGGCTCGGATGCCATGGTGCCAGGACCGGCTGGTACCCCAACACACACTGAAAAGGGGACACGTTAGTAGAGGAGTGGCGTAGTGAGTTCTGAGCCATTTCAGCCCAGGGAATGTATCGTGCCCACTCCCCTGGCCGATCCTGGCAATACGACCGCAGAAACCTACCCACCTCCTGGTTCACTCTCTCCACCTGCCCATTACTCTCGGGGTGATAACCGGAGGTCAGGCTGACAGAGACCCCCAAACGTTCCATGAACGCTCTCCATACCCGGGACGTGAATTGGGGGCCCCGATCAGAAACAATGTCCTCCGGCACCCCGTAGTGCCGGAAGACATGGGTGAATAACGCCTCCGCAGTCTGTAGGGCTGTAGGGATACCGGGCAACGGGAGGAGATGGCAGGACTTAGAGAACCGATCCACAATTACCAGAACCGTGGTGTTCCCCTGAGACGGCGGGAGATCGGTTAGGAAATCTATGGACAGATGTGACCATGGCCGCTGTGGAACAGGGAGGGGTTGTAGCTTCCCTCTAGGAAGGTGCCTAGGAGCCTTACTCTGAGCGCACACTGAACAGGAGGAGACATAACCCTTAACGTCCTTGGCCAACGTAGGCCACCAATACCTCCCCTGAAGGCTCCCCACTGTCCTCGTCACCCCAGGGTGACCCGAGGAGGGTAGGACGTGAGCCCACCGAATCAGTTTGTCCCGAACACCAAGCGGCACGTACCTTCGCCCCGCTGGACACTGAGGAGGCGCGGGTTCAGCCCGTAACGCCCGCTCGATGTCCGAGTCCACCTCCCATACCACTGGGGCTACCAGCTTCGAGGCGGGAAGGATGGGAGTAGGTTCGGTGGACCCATCCTCCGTGTCATAAAGGCGGGACAGTGCGTCAGCCTTCACGTTCTGGGAGCCCGGTCTATAAGACAAAGTAAATCGGAACTGGGTGAAGAACATGGCCCACCTTGCCTGACGTGGGTTAAGTCTCCTAGCTGCCCGAATATACTCCAGATTCTGGTGGTCGGTCCAGATGAGAAAGGGGTGTTTAGCCCCCTCAAGCCAGTGTCTCCACACCTTCAGAGCTCTAACCACTGCTAGCAACTCCCGGTCCCCCACATCATAGTTATGCTCCGCTGGGCTGAGCTTCCTTGAGAAGAAAGCGCAGGGTCGGAGTTTTGGTGGCGTACCCGAGCGCTGTGATAGCACGGCACCCACCCCAGCCTCGGACGCGTCCACCTCCACTATGAATGCTAGAGAGGGGTCCGGATGCGCCAACACGGGCGCATCAGTAAACAGCGCCTTCAACTTGTTGAATGCTCCGTCCGCCTCTGCTGACCACTGCAAACGCACCGGGCCCCCCTTCAGCAGTGAGGTGATGGGAGCCGCTACCTGGCCAAAACCCCGGATAAACCTCCGGTAGTAGTTGGCAAAACCCAGAAAACGCTGCACCTCCTTTACCGTGGTCGGAGTCGGCCAATTACGCACGGCCCTAATGCGGTCACCCTCCATCACTACCCCCGAGGTGGAAATGCGATATCCCAGAAAAGAGACGGCTCGTTTAGAGAACACGCATTTCTCAGCCTTGACGTATAGGTCATGCTCCAGCAGTCTACCAAGCACCTTGCGCACCAGAGACACATGCGCGGTGTGAGTGGCCGAGTAGATCAGAATGTCATCGATATAAGCCACCACTCCCTGCCCGCACAGGTCCCTGAGAATCTCGTCTACAAAGGATTGGAAAACGGCTGGAGCATTCTTTAACCCATACGGCATGACGAGGTACTCATAGTGGCCTGATGTAGTACTAAATGCGGTTTTCCACTCGTCTCCCTTCCGAATACGCACCAAACTATACGCGCTCCTGAGATCCAGTTTTGTGAAGAACTGCGCTCCGTGGAACGATTCCACCGCCGTAGCGATGAGAGGTAGAGGGTAACTATACCCCACTGTGATGGCGTTTAGACCTCTATAATCGATACACGGACGCAAGCCTCCCTCCTTTTTCCTCACAAAAAATAAACTTGAGGAGACGGGTGAAATGGAGGACCGAATGTACCCCTGTCCCAGCGCCTCCGTGACATATGTCTCCATTGCCAACGTCTCCTCCTGGGACAGCGGGTACACGTGACTCTTGGGAAGCGCAGCGTCTACCTGGAGATCTATCGTACAATCCCTTCCCGGTCGATAAGGTGGTAATTTAGTCGCTTTCACTTTACTGAAAGCGATTGCCAAATCGGCATACTCGGGGGGAATGCACACCGTGGAACCCTGGTCTGGACTCTCCACCGACGTGGCACCGATGGAAACTCCCAAACACCTTCCAGAACACTCCTCTGACCACCCCTGGAGAACCCCCTGTTTCCACGAAATTTTAGGATTGTGCCGGGCCAGCCAGGGAGTCCCCAGCACCACTGGAAACGCAGGCGAGTCAATAATAAAGAAACTGATACGCTCCCTATGATTCCCCTGCGTCACCATGTCCAGTGGGACCGTGGTCTCCCTGACCATCCCTGACCCTAATGGCCGGCTATCTAGGGAGTGCACGGGGAAAGGAGAATCTATCGGCACCAGCGGAACCCCTAACTTAAGGGCGAGTCCGCGATCCATAAAGTTCCCAGCTGCGCCTGAATCGACGAGCGCCCTATGCTGGGAAGAGGGAAAAAAGCGAAGGAAAAAAGTTAAGACAAACATGTGGCCAACAGGGGGTTCTGGGTGAGTTTGATGCTGACTCACCTGGGGTGACCGAGAAGCGTTCCGCCTGCCATCTCTACTCCCAGACGGACCCCCCCAGCACCGATCAGACGTGTGTCCTCTCCGACCACAGTTGGTGCAGGGAAGGCCTCCTCCTCCGGTACCCCTCGGCGCAGCCCCTCCCAACTCCATCGGAATGGGAGCGGAGGGGCTGGGTGGTGGAACGCACAGGACCCTCTCTGAACGCCCGCGGGCAACCAGCAGATTATCCAGTCGAATGGACATGTCAATCAGCTGATCCAGTGACAGAGTGGTGTCCCGACACGCTAACTCCCGGCGGACATCCTAACTCCCGGCGGACATCAGGGTGATCAAACACGGCGCGGAAGCGACGGGAAAACTCTGGGTAGTGCTCCCGCGCTGAGTCTGGACCATTCCAGACCGCGTTCGCCCATTCCAGGGCACGACCCGTGAGGCAGGAGATGAGGACACTCACCCTCTCTTCTCCTGAGGGAGTGGGTCTGATGGTGGCCAGGTATAGCTCCAGCTGGAGCAGAAACCCCTGGCAACCCGCCGCCGCTCCATCATAAGCCCTCGGTAGCGTCAGACGGAGGGTGCTGGAGTCGGGAGATGGGGAGTCCGGAACCGTGGGTGCCGAAGGTGGAGAGAGGAGCCCACTCCTCTCCCATCTGTCCATTCTCTCCATCACTTGATCCATCGCGGATCCGATCCGATGAAGGACGGTGGTGTGGTGGAGAACCCGTTCCTCCATCGATGGGAGAGGGTTGGCTGCTGCTCCTGCTGACTCCATCAATTTGATAGGTGCGGGATTCTGTAATGCTCCGGGTGTCGTGGGTGTGGAGTCAAATGCAGGAGACAGAGAGTTCAATGCTGCGCGTCTTTTAATCGCACCAATGCACCACAGGGTGCTCACAAAAACGTTACGTTCCCAAAACACAGGGAAATCAAAATGTACAATGGGAAACAATCCCGACCGGACACTAACACGTGCCTATACCACAGAGCCGAAGGTTTACATAGAAATAATCCCGCACAACAACCAGGCGGGCCGGCTGTCTAATAAAGACAAACTAATTAAACATTCACAGGTGCTACCACTCAACATACAAGGAGGGGAAGGAAAAACAATCAGTGGCAGCTAATAGGCCGGTGACGACGACCGCCGAGCGCCACCTGCCCGGGAAAGGGAAACACCCTCGGTCGGACTCGTGACACTCGGCGTTACTCTGTACCCTGATCTCTCTTTTGACTAAAATATCAAGACTGTTTCAAGGACAGCTTTTTTCACCGGACGTGCTACCTGTCCCAGACCTATTATTTGACCATGCTGGACATTTATGAACGTTTGAACATCTTGGCCATGTTCTGTTATAATCTCCACCCGGCACAGCCAGAAGAGGACAGGCCACCCCTCGTTGCCTGGTTCCTCTCTAGGTTTCTTCTTAGGTTTTGGACTTTATAGGGAGTTTTTCCTAGCCAACATGCTTCAACACCTGCATTGCTTGCTGTGTGGGGTTTTAGGCTGGGTTTCTGTACAGCACTTTGTGATATCAGCTGATGTACGAAGGGCTATATACATACATTTGATTTGATTTGTGTGGGGTTTAAGGCTGTGTTTCTGTACAGCACTTTGTTACATCAGCTGATGTAAGAAGGGCTTTCTAAATACATTTGATTCTTAACCTGTGGTTGCCTCACCAGATGTCCCCCTCTATGGATGGATAATGTGTGAAACTGCATCTACACAGCAACAAAATAATGTATTTCAGCTATAGTGACAAGCTTCTGATGTTATGATGAGTGCACTTCAACAACATTTTCCCTCTTTGTTCTCTCTTCCTCTCATCAGACTCTCATGTCCTGTGATTTCTCAGTCTGATTTCTCTGCTCTGAAATCTGTTCTGAACCTCAACACTATTTACATGACAGATAAATCTCTTCCCCATCCAGTTTATCCAGTGAGGGACACTAAACTGTAATTGAATTATGATGAGAGATGGTCTGTGGTCCTAATAAGAATGTACATCTACAAATGATCACTGACATTAATGAGCTGCAATTCCATTGACTCACTAAGTAATTAAGGATGGTTTAAAATTTAACAATCTGAAGTTGTGAAAATTGGTATTGTTATGGCCAATTTCAAGGGATGTATCAGGAGGGAATTTACGGATTTAAATAGAAGTGTTAGTATAATAATTGTTTTATTAGCATCTGTTACAGGACATACAGTAGCTGTATCGGTACAACTGACAAGTAGTCAGATGGATATCATAACTGGGGCCATTACCTGATAAGGAATACCTTTAAATCCCTATAGCAGCTCTAGTTATCTTATTACTAGGGCCCAGAGTTTTCCTGGTCCGGTCCCTCGTGGAAAAACTCCTTGATCATGATAATTGAGTTTTAAAACTGGTGCTCACGAGTAGGGCCTACACCAGAACAAACCATTTGGCTGGGCATTTGATTTGAAAAGGGGGGCACTGTATTTTCACAGGACCTCCAATGTGTACATGCATTTGCGTGTGCACAATCTTTTGAATGGGTGTTATAGTAAAGAGCATAGGCGGTGCGTGAGTTTCAGGTTTGGGGAAGCTTACAATTGATCTTACCATTTCTACCGATCTGCTTGCCAGTTATGAATATTTTCTTCTGCGCATTTTCGTGGAACAGTTTCATTTCAATAATAACGTTTTTGTTTATCAAAATGATTGTCACTTGGTTAAACATAAAAATTGGAATGAAAAATCTAAAACATTTATATTGAACTAATTTGAGAGCACCAGCTTCTGCCATATGGACACATGGATACACCGTGATCCATTGGCGGCTAAAGAAATGAGTGCGATGACAAGCATACCCAAAACAATATGCAACCTCCACCATGCTTTAAAAAATTAAGAGTGGTACTCATCACTGAATTTGCCCCAAACATCTCACTTTGTATTCAGGACAAAAAGTGAATTACTTAAGTGCCTTGTTGCAAACAGGGTCTTCTTTGAGCTCTTCTTTGTCTAAACCCATTCAGTATCGTTCACATCCTCTTAAGCTTTAGCCCCACCCATCTTGTTTCATTCTCGGAGCGTTCAGAGGGCATACTTGACGCTCTGGTCGGTGAATTTATTACCTCTGGAAAACATGAAAACAACCAAACCAGCTCTGCTGGGTAGAGCTGCCGCTTTCAAGGTGAGGGACTCTAACCCGGATGCTTACAAGAAATCCCACTAAGCCCTGCGACGATCCACCAAAAAGGCAAAACATCAATACAGGGCTAAGATTGAATCATACTACACCGGCTCCGATGCTCGTCGGATGTGGCAGGGCTTGCAAACTATTACTGACTACAAAGGGAAGCACAGACGCTTGCTGCCCAGTGTCACAAGCCTACCAGACGAGCTAAATCACTTCTATGCTCGCTTCGAGGCAAGCAACAATGAGGCATGCATGAGAGCATCAGCTGTTCCGGACGACTGTGTGATCACGCTCTCCGTAGCCAACGTGAGTAAGACCTGTAAACAGGTCAACATACACAAAGCTGCGGGCCAGATGGATTACCAGGACGTGTGCTCCGGGCATGTGCTGACCAACTGGCAGGTGACTTCACTGACATTTTCAACATGTCCCTTATTGAGTCTGTAATACCAACATGCTTCAAGCAGACCACCATAGTCCCTGTGCCCAAGAACACAAAGGCAACCTGCCTAAATGACTACAGATCGAAAATATTTATTTCATTTCATTTGCGATTTTCATGAATAGTTAACGTTGCATTATGGTAATGAGCTTGAGGCTATGATTACGCTCCCGGATATGGGTTTGCTCGACGCTAGAGGTTAAAGCCTCACTACTGTATATAGCCTGTCTTTTTACTGTTGTTTTATTTCTTTACTTACTTATTGTTCACCTAACACCTTTTTTGCACTATTGGTTAGAGCCTGTAAGTAAGCATTTCACTGTAAGGTCTACTACACCTGTTGTATTCGGCGCACGTGACAAAAAAACTTTGATTTGCTTTGCTGGAAACAATTTCATCATGCTTTCTTGTCGACATTTACTGACACCGGCCATATTCAACGGGTGTTGTACACTTTAGCTTAACTTCTTGCGTCGAGCAAACCCGTATCCGGGAGTGTAATCATAGCCTCAAGCTCATTACCATAACGCAACGTTAACTATTCATGAAAATCGCAACTGAAATGAAAGAAATATATTCACTCACAAGCTTAGCCTTTTGTTAACAACACTGTCATCTCAGATTTTCAAAATATGCTTTTCAACCATAGCTACACAAGCATTTGTGTAAGAGTATTGATAGCTAGCATAGCATTAAGCCTAGCATTCAGCAGGCAACATTTTCACAAAAACAAGAAAAGCATTCAAATAAAATAATTTACCTTTTGAAGAACTTCAGATGTTTTCAATGAGGAGACTCTCAGTTAGATAGCAAATGTTCATTTTTTCCAAAAAGATTATTTGTGTAGGAGAAATCGCTCCATTTTGTTCATCACGTTTGGCTAAGAAAAAAAAAACGAAAATTCAGTCATTACAACGCCAAACTTTTTTCCAAATTAACTCCATAATATCGACAGAAACATGGCAAACGTTGTTTAGAATCAATCCTCAAGGTGTTTTCACATATCTATTCGATGATAAATCATTTGTGGCAGTTGGGTTTCTCCTCGGAAGCAAACAGAAAAATACATGCAGCTGGAGATTACGCAATACTTGCGACGGAGGACACCAAGCGACCACCTGGTATATGTAGTGTAAAATGGTCAATCTTCCAATGATATGCCTACAAATACGTCACAATGCTGTCGACACTATGGGGAAACAACAGAAAGTCTAAGCTCATTCGTGACCCATACACAGCCATATAAGGACTCATTGAAACACAGCGCCTTCAAAATCTGGGGTACTTCCTGTTTGAAATTTCATCTTGGCTTCGCTTGTAGCATCAGTTCTGTGGCACTCACAGACAATATCTTTGCAGATTTGGAAACGTAAGAGTGTTTTCTTTCCAAAGCTGTCAATTATATGCATAGTCGAGCATCTTTTTGTGACAAAATATCTTGTTTAAAATAGGAACTTTTTTTATCCAAAAATTAAGAGCGCCCCCTATATCAAAGAAGTTAAGACATGTAGCTAGCTACCTAGGTAAACAATGAACCTACCTCAGTAAACAACATGTAAGATCACACACATCATGTCACGTTAGCTAACGAGCCAGCCACCTATCGTTAGCTAGTTAAACAACAATGAACAGTGCCGATATCACTCCCTGATCTGTTTCACCTGTACTTGTGCTTGTCTCCACCCCCCTCCAGGTGTCGCCCATCGTCCCCATTATCCCCTGGGTACTTATACCTGTGTTGTCTGTTGCCAGTTCATCTTGTTTGTTCAAGCCTACCATCGTTTTCTGTCTCAGCTCCTGCTTTTTCCATTCTCTCTTTTCTCGCCCTCCTGGTTTTGAACCCTGCCTGTCCTGAATCCGAGCCAGCCTGCCTGAACACTCAGCCTTACCCTGAGCCTGCCTGCCATCCTGTAACTTTTCCCCTACTCTGGATTACCAACTGCTGCCTGACCTGACCCTGGGCATGCCTGCCGTCTTGTACCTTGGCCCCACAACTCTGGATTATTGACTCATCCTGCCTTGACCTGTCATTTGCCTGCCCCTGTTGTTACAAAAAACCTTGTTACTTCTACACAGTCTGCAGTTGGGTCTCTTTTTTTCATCTTTATTTAACCAGGTAGGCTAGTTGAGAACAAGTTCTCATTTGCAACTGCGACCTGAACAAGATAAAGGAAAGCAAGTTCAACACATACAACAACACAGAGTTACACATGGAATAAACAAACATACAATCAATAATACAGTAGAAAAATATATATACATGATATGCAAATAAGGTAGGATAGAGGTAAGGCAATAAATAGGCCATTGTGTCAAAGTAATTACAATATAGCAATTAAACACTGGAATGGTAGGATGTGCAGAAGATGAATGTGCAAGTTGAGCTACTGGGGTGCAAAGGAGCAAGATAAATAAATACAGCATGGGGATGAGGTAGATTGGATAGGCTATTTATTGATGAGCTATGTACAGGTGCAGTGATCTGTGAGCTGCTCTAACAGCTGTTGCTTAAAGCTAGTGAGGGAGGTAAGTCTCCAGCTTCAGAGATTTTTGCTGTTCATTCCAGTCATTGGCAGAAGAGGCGGCCAAAGGAAGAATTGGCTTTGGGGGTTTCTATTAGTAGAAAACACTCTGAAGTTTCTAAAACTGTTTGAATCATGTCTGTGAGTATAACATAACTTATGTAGCAGGCAAAAATCCGAGGACAAACCATTCAGAATTTTTTTTTGAGGTCACTGAACCTACAAACCTCAGATTTCCCACTTCCTGGTTGATTTGTTTCTCAAGTTTTTGCCTGCCATATGAGTTGTGTTATACTCACAGACATAATTCAAACAGTTTTGGAAACTTCAGTTTTTTCTATCCAATACCATTAATATTAGCATATGCATATATTAGCATCTGGGACGGAGTAGCAGAAAGTTTACTTTGGGCACCTTATTCATCCAAGCTACTCAATACTGCCCCCCTGTCAGCAAGAAGTTAACAAAATATAGTTTTGGCAAGTCGGTTAGGACATCTACTTTGTGCATGACACAGGTCATTTTTCCAACAATTGTTTACAGACTGATTATTTCAACTTATAATCACTGTATAATATTTCCAGTGGGTCAGAAGTTTACATACAGTAGGTTGACTGTGCCTTTAAACAGCTTGGAAAATTCCAGAAAATTATGTCATTGCTTTAGAAGCTTCTGATAGGCTTATTGACATCATTTGTGTCAATTGGAGGTGTACATGTGGATGTATTTCAAGACCTACCTTCAAACTCAGTGCCTCTTTGCTTGATATCATGGGAAAATCAAAAGAAATCAGCCAAGATCTCATAAAAAAATTGTAGACCTCCACAAGTCTGATTCTTCCTTGGGAACAATTTTCAAACGACTGAAGGTATCAATTTGCGGGTTGCTTTGCTGCAGGAGGGACTGGTGCACTTCACAAAACAGGAAGTTAAAGCTTGGTCGCAAATGGGTCTTCCAAATGGACAATGACCCCAAGCATACTTCCAAAGTTGTGGCAAAATTGCTTTAGGACAAAAATGTCAAGATATTGATGTGGCCATCACAAAGCCCTGACCTCAATCCTTTAGAAAATGTGTGTGTAGAACTGAAAAAGCGTGTGCGAGCAAGGAGGCCTACAAACCCGACTCAGTTATACCAGCTCTGTCAGGAGGAATGGGCCAAAATTCACCCAACTTGTTGTGGGAAGCTTGTGGAAGGCTACCCGAAATTTTTAAGGCAATACTACCAAATACCAATTGAGTGTATGTAAACTTCTGACCTTCTGGCAATATGATGAAATAAATAAAAGCTGAATATATCATTCTCTCTACTATTATTCTGACATTTCACATTCCTAAAATAAAGTGGTTATCCTAACTGACCTAAAACAGGGAATTTTTACTAGGATTAAATGTCAGGAATTGTGAGAAACTGAGTTTAAATGTATTTCGCTAAGGTGTTTGTGAATTTATGACTTCAACTGCATATTGTCCGGCTAATTATTATAATACTGTACATGGTTCATTAGTTTAAAAAAAACAAAAGTGAGCGATTGTAATCTGAATAAAGGCCAAAATAATATTTGCAAAAGCCAAAACATTTGTTTATAGAGGTAGAGAAACGCTGGGCCAATTGTGTGCCACCCTTTGTGACTCCCAATCACGGTTGGATATAATAATAATACTTTTTATATTATTTGTATTGTCTTTTCTGGTGGATTAAACTGAAATTGCAACCAATCACAGACGGTTGTGATTCAGCCAAACTAACTAAGATACATATGACGATAGAATCCTCCCCATACCCTCCTTCTAGGCAAGTCTATTGTCCAGCTATCTGCTAATAGTCATAATGGCACTGTACAACGTGACCGTGTGTGTTTGAAAGAGTATTTTCCAGCAATCAACAATTTGTTTACCTTCATTTGACAACTTTGCTCCAATATTTCTGTAATTCAGTGATTTTTTCCCATAGTAATTCGTTATGGATCCATAACTAAATGAACATTGGCATTTTGGAAGAAGTTTTTTTGCATTATTTTATTAACGAAAGCATAAAGATGCTGATGAAGAAATACAGTACTGTACAGTATATGCTTTTACATTTGGATAATAAAGCATTTAAGACTTATGCCACCTGCATTTGCTTATTAGGCTACTGTGCAGTGTGACTAGTAAACATAGCAGAACAGCATAATGGTCCGAACAGCCCTTGCGGTGCCTGGTGAGCAGTTGGTCAAGTTCTGTTGTCAGAAGAGGAATGGAAATGTCAGGGTGAACCGACGACCTGATGAACCCACCAGGTATGTTGACTCTGTCTGTCAGAGGTGGAGTTCCAGAGCTCACAAATGTGCCTGGCATGGATTGTGACTCCATCTCGTTCCTCTTCAACGTGTCATTCCCAGCCTGACTCTCTGCCAATATCCGCCTGGCTCTAAACCAATGCATCAGCTGTCACCTGTATGGGTTTTCCTCCTCTTCGTCTGAAGAGGAGAGGCGAGGCGAGAACGATCGGAGGACCAATGCGCAGCGTGGTAAGTGTCCATATTGTTTATTTGAAAGACATAAACTGAACACTAAAATACAAAAACGTGAACAAAACCGAAACAGTACCATGTAGCTATAATGAGAACTGTGCTGACACGGAAACAATCACCCACAAAACCCAACACAAAACAGGCTACCTAAATATGGTTCCCAATCAGAGACAATGACTAACACCTGCCTCTGATTGAGAACCATATCAGGCCAAACATAGAAATAGACAAACTAGACATACAACATAGAATGTCTACTCAGATCACGTCCTGACCAATACTGAAACAAAGAAAACACAAAGAAGTATGGTCAGAACGTGACATCACCCGTATCTCTGTCCTCAGATAATGTTTCTCTTTCTGCTGGTCTGCCTTCAATGACTTGATCTCGGTCTTCAAAGTTTGAATTCGATCCATGTGCACCTTCATAAGATGAGCAGAATGGTACCGCCCTGAGCCCCCACCGATTACAGTGGCCTGTGATAGAAACGGTAGATCAATTAAGAATTAAACGTGACTCCAAATTACAAATGCTGTGTACACATTATAAGAATCGATCAAAACTAACCGCTTTCTTGGCAACCATGCATTTTTTTCAGTGCGGCCCGTTGTCCAGCCCTTTGTACACGGATCTCCACAGATGGTTGTCGGCATGGTTGTATGCTCTGCAAAAACACATCAGTCTGTTTAGTACACAATAATTGTTTTATTTAACCTTTATTTAATTATTGATTTTATTACACAGTATGCCTACACATTGATAGGCTATTTAAACATTTTTTAAAGAAAATGCACTGAAACCAAAATATCTTTAGTTTTGGTGATCCTCTCAGGTCTGGCTCATTTTCAAGTCCTCTCGTGGTTTTGGTCCTAACGTTGGAACGGTTAATACCATAGAAAGAAGCTGGCTTGATGAAAACGATGTCCATTTCGTCTGTTCTTTTTGGTTGTTGATAAACAGCTCTTTTTTATATGGTAACTGTTGGGGGGTGAGTACTGGAATAGTGTGACTTTCAATGCATTAGACCTCTCACTAAAGATATCACTCGAGTTATACTTAAAATTAATAATATCTGCCCTCCTAATTCATATCTAAGGGTAATTTTTCGTGCCATTATTAGTTACATTGTTTTAGTTTGAACATGCAGGCTGGCACTAAGTACAGCGGGAACGTTTCCCTAGTCAGCTCCATTATTAGTGCAATGCCCCTTAAAGTGTTGCTTTCCTCCTCCTCCCTTCCCCATCCATGGGCTAGGTTTGTCTTTGTGCGCGGCTCTGCGGCCCATCCCATGCCCCCTGCCCTTGTGCCTTTTTTTGGGGCTGATTTGTTTTGATTTTCCCATGGTGTCAAGCAAAGAGGCACTGAGTTTGAAGGTAAGCCTTGAAATAAATCCACAGGTACACCTCCAATTGACTCAAATTATGTCAATTAGCCTATCAGAAGCTTCTAAAGCCATGCCATCATTTTCTGGAATTTTCAAGCTGTTTAAAGGCACAGTCAATTTAGTGTATGTAAACTTCTTACCCTCTGGAATTATGATACAGTGAATTATATTTCCCACCATAAAGCATGGAGGAGGAGGTGTCTTTAGGATGGGACATTAAACTGGTGTCCTGACTTTCTGTGGTTACTAAAGATCCCATGAAACTTATCGTAAGAGTTGGGGTGTTAACCCCGGTGTCCTGGCTAAATTCCCAATCTGGCCCTCATACCATTATGGCCATCAAATCATCTCCAGCTTCCAATTGGCTCATTCATCCCCCTCCTCTCCCCTGTAACTATTCCCCAGGTTGTTGCTGTAAATGAGAATGTGTTCTCAGTCAACTTACCTGGTAAAATAAGGGTTCATATTTATGGTTTGGGGGTGCTTTGCTGGTGACACAGTCTGTGATTTATTTCGAATTAAAGGCACACTTAACAAGCATGGCTACCACAGCATTCTGCAGTGATATCCCATCCCATCTGGTTTGGGCTTAGTGAGACTGTCATTTATTTTTCAACAGGACAATGACCCAACACAGGGCTATTTTACCAAGAAGGAGAGTGCTGCATCAGAGGACCTGGCCTCCACAATCCAATAACGTCAACCAAATTGAGAGGGTTTGGGATGAGTCGGACCGCAGAGTGAAGGAAAAGCAGCCAACAGGTGCTCAGCATATGTGGGAACTCCTTCAAAACTGTTGGAAAAGCATTCCAGGTGAAGCTGGTTGAGAGAATGCCAAGAGTGTGCAAAGCTGTCATCAAGGCAGCAGCATACCCTCCTGCATCCTACTGCTGGCTTGCTTCTGAAGCTTAGCAGGGTTGGCCCTGGTCAGTCCCTTGATGTGAGACCAGATGCTGCTGGAAATGGTGTTGGAGGGCCAGTAGGAGGCACCCTTTCCTCTGGTCTAAAAACACATCCCAATACCCCAGGGCAGTGATTGGGGATGTTGCCCTGTGTATGATGCTGTCTTTCCGATGGGACGTTAAACAGGTGTCCTGACTTATTGTACTTATTGTAGGGGTGTTAACCCCAGTATCCTGACTAAATTTCCAATCTGGCCTTCATACCATCATGGCCAAAAAAATCATCCCCAGTTTACATTTGGCTCATTCATCCTCTCCCATGTAACTATTCCCCAGGTAGTTGCTGTAAATGAGAATGTGTTTTCATTCAATTTACCTGGTAAATAAGGGTTTTAAAAATGCTGTCATCAAGGCAAAGGGTGGCTATTTGAAGAATCTCAAATATATTTTGATTTGTTTAACACATGATTCCATATGTGTTATTTCATAGTTTTGATGTCTTCACTATTATCCTACAATGTAGAAAATAGTAAAAATAAAGAAAAACCCTTGATTGAGTAGGTGTTCTACAACTTTTGACCAGTAGTGTATACATTCTAAAGTAAAACATTTTAAAGCATGATAACAGCCATAATTCACACACATTTTGCATTTTGTTTCATCAAGCCCTTCATATGTATACAGTATCTTTAGAAATTATTCACACCCCTTGACTTATTCCACAATTTGTTGTGTTACAACCTGAATATCTAATTTACATGACTATTCAGATCCCTGAGTCAATACTTTGTAGAAACACCTTTGGCAGAGATTACAGCTGTGCACCTTACTAGGTATGTCTCTCAAAGCTTGTGGAAAAAGTCAAATGGTCTGAATACTTTCTGAAGGCACTGTGTGTATATATACAGTGGGGAGAACAAGTATTTGATACACTGCCGATTTTGCAGGTTTTCCTACTTACAATGAATGTAGAGGTCTGTATTTTTATCATAGGTACACTTCAACTGTGAGAGACGGAATCTAAAACAAAAATCCAGAAAATCACATTGTATGATTTGTAAGTAATTAATTAGCATTTATTGCATGACATAAGTATTTGATCCCCTACCAACCAGTAAGAATTCCGGCTCTCACAGACCTGTTAGTTTTTCTTTAAGAAGCCCTCCTTTTCTCCACTCATTACCTGTATTACTTGTACCTGTTTGAACTCGTTACCTGTATAAAAGACACCTGCCAATACACTCAATCAAACAGACGCCAACCTCTCCACAATGGCCAAGATCAGAGAGCTGTGTAAGGACATCAGGGATAAAATTGTAGACCTGCACAAGGCTGGGATGGGCTACAGGACAATAGGCAAGCAGCTTGGTGAGAAGGCAACAACTGTTGGTGCAATTATTAGAAAATGGAAGAAGTTCAAGATGACGGTCAATCACCCTCGGTCTGGGGCTCCATGCAAGATCTCACCTCGTGGGGCATCAATGATCATGAGGAAGGTGAGGGATCAGCCCAGAACTACACGTCAGACCTGGTCAATGACCTGAAGAGAGCTGGGACCACAGTCTCAAAGAATTAGTAACACACTACACCGTCATGGATTAAAATGATAACGACCCGAAACACACAGCCAGGGCAACTAAGGAGTGGCTCCGTAGGAAGTATCTCAAGGTCCTGGAGTGGCCTAGCCAGTCTCCAGACCTGAACCCAATAGAAAATCTTTGGAGGGAGCTGAAAGTCCGTATTGCCCAGTGACAGCCCTGAAACCTGAAGGATCTGGAGAAGGTCTGTATGGAGGAGTTGGTTCATAATCCCTGCTGCAGTGTGTGCAAACCTGGTCAAGAACTACAGGAAACGTATGATCTCTGTAATTGCAAACAAAGGTTTCTGTACCAAATATTAAGTTCTGCTTTTATGATGTGTCAAATACTTATGTAATGCAATAAAATGCAAATGAATTACTTAAATCATACAATGTGATTTTCTGGATTTTTGTTTTAGATTCTGTCTCTCACAGTTGAAGTGGACCTATGATAAAAATTAGACCTCTACATGCTTTGTAAGTAGGAAAATCGGCAGTGTTTCAAATACTTGTTCTCCCCACTGTATATATACAAATTGTACCACTAATCCTTCCATCCTCTGTCATTAAACCCCCTGTCCCAGCAAAACGATTATTCATCGATAAAGTTTTAATTGTGCAGTTGTCTATAAAAGGAGATTGTGGGCGTAATTAGCCAGCCCAGAGAAGAATGCAGAGGACCTGGGAGCCCCATTGTTTTGTCTCCTAGACAACTGTCACACAGTGAAAGTCAAATTGAATTTGGAACCAGCCTCTCCTAATTACCATGGAAAAATACAGAGGGCTCCTTTGAACCACACACTCAATTCACAGTCACACACAAGCGCTCGCTCGCTGCTTGCTCTATGACCTTCTGCATAACTACAAACTCCCTTTCCATCTCTTCTTCACCCTCTATCCTCTTATTTCCTCTCCACCCCTCTCTCTTTAGCTCTATGCCCTCTCTTCAATGGTGTGCCTCCATTGTCTGAGTCTCTCTGTGAATATCTGAGTGTCCAACATTTGTCATGACTTTAGATTCAAGCCCACACACTGATTCTGCAGTGCTCTGCCCACTCCTTGTTCCTCTGAGAGAACTGCTGTGTGCCTTCTGTGGTCCCAGACATCGCTGATGTCGTATTGCATTCTATAATATGACCAAGCTCTTGTGTTTTTTATAATGGCGTGGGTGGGTAATTGATTATTTGCAAAGTGTCATGAATCACTTTTTAAGATCTTCCAAACCCTCATCACCAACTCCTTGTTTACATCTACTATTGACTGCCTTGAGCCTTGCCAATTGTCTGTTTTCTCAACAAACACGCAGGTTGAAGGAGAACTAGTCGTCATTGGTTTGTCAGCCAGCCCAATGCTGGCTATGCTATGACTATTTAGCTTGTTGTGCTCTTCGTCCTTGAAGATAATTCGTTTTCCCTATTGAGATAAGGTGATTTCAACAAATTAGTGTGGGTATTTGTGTGTGTGTGTGTGCACACATGAGTGTGCATGCATGCATGTTTAATACCTTTGTGTGGTTTATAGGGGAGAGGCAATAATGTGGTATCACATGAGAAAGTATTGAGCATGAGCTGTAACAGGAGTTTGTGCACTGTGTGAGTATTAAGATTTACATTAAATTAGTCAATTCGTCCATAATATCTCAGAGATATATAACCTCTCATGACAAGGTTGGTTTTAAGCCTGACTCCTCTGAGCATCAAAGATGAACCTAGGTCCTTCTCTTTACATACTAATTTTCTGTCGCCTTTCATCTAGTGACAGAGCCGAACTGTACTTCTTAACCCAGACAACCTGTCAGGTGGGAATGAAAGGTTGATGCCACAGGGTTTTACTTTGAGCTTCAGTCCGTAGATCCTATAAAGAATATAAGAAAATAGCTGTTTAGTTCATTGAAATTGTCACTCACTTATCTGTTTCACCTGTCCTTGTGATTGTCTCCACCCCCTCCCTGTGTCGCTTATTTTCACCAGGGTATTTATCCCGGTGTTTCCTGTCTCTCTGTGCCAGTTCATCAACCAGCGTTTTTCCCATTCTCCTGCTTTTTGCATTCTCCTTTTTCTAGTCCTCCCGGTTTCGACCTTTGCCTGTTTCTGGACTTTGTACCCGACTGCCTGACCATTCCACGAGCCTGTCTGCCACTCTGTACCTCCTGGACTCTTGTTTTGACCTTTTGCCTGTCCACGACCATTCTCTTGTCTACCCCTTTGGATTATTAACCATTAAAAGACTTCAACCATCTGCCTCCTGTGTCTGCTTTTGGGTATTGCTTTGTGCCTTGATAGTACGAACTGGCAATGAAAGAACCAGCTGACTTGGACCAGCTCCGCCAAGCTGTCTCCCTGCAAGGAGCCACCATTGGGAGACATCAGGAGTTGCTACAGGGCCTTTTGGAAGGGCTCAGTTCCTCGACGGAACGCCACGGCCATGGGTTAAAGGCTATGGCACAATTCAGGCAGTTAGCTCAGAGACTGTCTGCCACCTCTGGAAAAACCCCAATCACCCAGTATTTTTTCCCCTATCTGTGGTGAGTTTGTACAGCCTATCCCGACTCCCCGTGAACCCCGCTTACCTCCTCCAGAGGGGTAATCCTGGTACCTGCCGGGTTTTCTTTCTCTGTGTTCGCTTATTTTTGAGTTACAGCCATCTTCATTTTCTTCAGACCGATCGAAGATAGCGTATATAATTACGCTCATGTCGGGAAGGGCTACGGCTGTTTGGAAACAAGAATCTGTCATTTGGAGGAATTCATGGCAGAGGTGAGAAGTTTTGGAGTCTCCGGTATTCGTAAGAAAGGCGGCCAGCGAACTGCTTGACTTTCGTCTCTCAACTCCCGTAGTGTGGCAGACTACACGGTGGACTTTCACATGTTGGCCGCCGAGAGTGCCTGGAATCCGGAGTCTCTTTTCAATTCCTTTCTGCATGGATTATCTGATGAGGTAAAGGATGAGCTAGCCGTTAGGGAACTGCCGGTGGACCTCGAATCTCTTATCGCCTTAACCATTAAAATTGGACGACTAAGGGAACGCAAGAGTGAGAGAAGGTCTGGTCTCGGGCACACTCGTTCACCCGATATGGAATCTGGAAGTTTCCGAAGGCATCTCTTCCCGAGAGGAGTCAAAGTCACCCGAGCTCTCTCATGAATCTACGACGGGTGAGTTGGATACTCCTGAGCCTATGCAGTTGGGAAGAACTAAGCTGTCAGTTTGGGAGTGCTCACAGAGGATGAATAATAACTGTTGTCTGTACTGTGGAGGGGCAGGACATTTTATAGCTACCTTCCCTATTAAGAAACCCTTGTCTCTATTGGGTACCAGTACTATGGTGAGTCAGACAGGGAGTTCCCTAAATCCCATCACCCGCACACCCCTTTTTGCTCTTGTGCTGTGGGGAGACCAATCTAAGTCTCTTTGAGTGCTCATTGACTCTGAGGCTGATGATAGTTTTATGGCTGCTACTATTGCTTCTGAGCTTGGTAGTCCCACTCAGCCTCTCTCTGTGCCCATGGATGTAGGGCACTGGATGGCCGCTCTGTAGGGGAAGTCACTCATAGTACTGTGCCCCTTCAATTACGGGTTTCTGATAACCACAGTAAGACCATACAGTTCCTCCTCATTGCATCTCCCCATGTTCCGGTTGTGTTGGGATTTTCCTGGCTACAAAAACACAATCCTGTGCTTGACTGAACCACAAGCTCCATCCTGGGTTGGAGTCCTTTTTTGCCATTCCCACTGCCTTCAAGAAGCACAGCCTTCCGCAAGTCGTCCTTCTCTAGGATGTTAGCAAGACTGTGGCTGTCTCTGCTATTCCTACTGAATACCATGACCTCCTGGAAGTGTTTAGCAAGGCACGTGCTACGTCCCTTCCCCCGCACCATCCTTATGATTGTGCCATTGACCTTCTCCCAGGCAGTACACCACCTTGGGGTCAGTTGTATTCTCTGTCTCGACCAGAGACCAAAGCTATGGAGGAGTACATAGAGGAGTCTCTGGCAACGCACTGTCCGACCTTCTGCATTTCCTGCCGGCGCAGGGTTTTTCTTTGTGGAGAAGGACCCCGCACCTGTGCATTGACTACCAGGGACTTCAACGATATCACTGTCAAAAAATTGTTGCCCCCTGCCTTCACAACAGCACCCTTCCTCATCCATCTGGACCCCCCACGTCAATTTGTGGTGGAAGTGGATGCTTCGGATGTTGGAGTGGGGGCCATCCTGTCCCAGCGATCTGCCCAGGACCAGAAGCTTCATCCCCATGCCTTCCTGTCCCATCGTCTCAATCCTGCTGAGAGAAACTATGATGTTGGCAACATAACTCCTGGCGGTCAAGATGACATTGAAGGAGTGGAGGCACTGGCTGAAAGGAGCAGAACACCCATTCCTGGTCTGGACTGACCATAAAAATTTGGAATATCTCCGTTCAGCCAAGCCCCTCAACTCAAGGCAGGCCCGGTGGGCCCTCCTGTTTACCAGATTCAACTTTACAATGTCCTACCGTCCTGGATCTAAAAATGTCTCTCCCGCCGATGCAGTTCCTCTGCCTCAACCTCTGAAACCATTCTCCCTACCTCATGCCTTGCTGCCACTGTGGATTGGGTTATTGAGAACCTGGTTTGTGAGGCATAACGTTCCCAACCTGGACCTGAAGGGGGCCCGGCTAACCAGCTGTTTATCCCTAACCTAGTCGGGTTCCGGAATGGGCTCATTCCTCCAGACTGAACTATCATCCAGGGTCCCTTCGTACACTAGCCTTCCTTCGACAATGTTTCTGGTGGCCCACAATGGTCCGTGATGGTCCAATATTCCACAGCAAGCTCCTTCTGGCCTACTGCAGCCACTACCAGTTCCTCATCGTCCTTGGTCTCATATCTCTGGACTTTGTCACTGGGCTTCCTCCGTCTGATTGCAACACTGTCATTCTGACGGTAGTCGACCGGTTCTCCAAGACCACCCATTTCATCCCTCTCCCCAAACTACCTTCTGCAAAGGAGACGGCCCAGCTTATGGTGCAACATGTCTTCCGGATACATGGAATCCTGGTAGACATGGTCTCCGATCGGGGTTCTCGTCTCAGTTCTGGAAGGCATTCTGCACCCTTTTTGGTCGTCGGCCACCCTGTCATCCAGATTCCATCCCCAAACTAACAGTCAGTTGGAGCTAGCCAACCAAGACCTGGAGACCACCTTAAGGTGCCTGGTCTCAACTAACCCAACTAACTGGAGATGTCATCTGGTCTGGATGGAGTATGCTCGGAACACTCTTCCCAATTCTGCCACGGGACTCTCCCCTTTTGAGTGCTCCATGGGGTCTCAGCCTCCACTCTTCCGCCGCTGTCAACATACCTGGAGAAGAGCCAGCATGGCTATTCTCAAGACCAATTCCAGGTATCGTCGACAAGCGGACCGTCGCCGGACCCCAGCTACCACATGGCTTTCCACTCAGGATCCCTGCGGGTAGAGTCCCACAAACTGTCTCCCCGGTTCATTGGTCCTTTTTGTGTTACCCCGTACCCTCCATATCCACCCTACCTTCCATGTGTCTAGGATTAAGCCTGTGTCTCACTGTCCTTTGTCTTCTGTTTCCAGGCCCATCCCTCCCCCCGGGGTTATCGGTAGCCAGCCAGTGTATATACGGTGAGATGCCTCCTGAAGGTTCGACCATGGGGCAGGGGTTTCCAGTGCCTGGTTGACTGGGAGGGCTATGGCTCAGAGGAGAGGTGCTGGGTTCCTGCTAAAGACATCTTGGACCCGGCCCTCATCGCTGATTTCCACCGCTGACACCCTGGTCAGCCAGGTATGCGCCCAGGTAGAATGCCAGGTGGCGTCCCTGAGGGGGTACTGTCACGCCCTGATCTATTTCACCTGTCCTTGTGATTGTCTCCACCCCCTCCCGGTGTCGCTTATTTTCCCCACTGTATTTATCCCTGTGTTTCCTGTCCACTGTATTTATCCCTGTGTTTTCTGTCTCTCTGTGCCAGTTCGTCTTGTAAATTCCAAGTCGACCAGCGTTTTTCCCGTTCTCCTGCTTTTTGCATTATCCTTTTTCTAGTCCTCCCGGTTTTGACCCTTGCCTGTTTCTGGACTTTTGTACCCGCCTGCCTGACCATTCTGCGTGTCTGCCACTCTGTACCTCCTGGACTCTGATCTGGGTTTGACCTTTTTGCCTGTCCACGACCATTCTCTTTCCTACCCCTTTGGATTAATAAACATTGGTAAGACTCCAACCATCTACCTCCTGTGTCTGCATTTGGGTCTCGCTTTGCACCTTGATAGATATAGAGCTATTGATTTTGATTATTCATTGATTAATTGAGCAATTTTTATGTACTGATTCAAAAGTATTGTACATAGCAATATGACTCCACCGATGTTACCTCTTTCATGGAACAAGATTACTATGAATTATGTGGAAAACTATCAAGTCCAAATTATCAAGAGGTAAAGTCAATAACTTATTTATTGTCACGCCCTGACCGTAGAGAGCCTTTTAATAGCTCTATTTGTTTTGGTTAGGGTGTGATTTGGGGTGGGCATTCTAGGTTTCGTTTTCTATTTTGTATTCCTATGTTTTGGCCAGGTATGGTTCTCAACCAGGGACAGCTGTCTATCGTTCTCTCTCATTGGGAAAAATACTTAGGTAGCCCTTTCCCTCCTTTCTTTGTGGGAAGTTGTCTTTGTTTGTTGGCACTATAGCCTTTAGCTTCACGGTTGTTTTTGGATTGTTTATTGTTCTTGTCGGCGTCATATAAATAAAGGAATATGTACGCTCACCATGCTGCACCTTGGTCCTCTTCTTTCAACGGCCGTGACATTTATATTGTTGTTCTCAGACTGTTTCAGAGAGGAGAAATTATGTAAACTCATTAAGAGTCAGTCTACATCTCCTTGACAGTTATCTCATTATACCACAATAAAATACCAGTAGGTACGTGATGTTTTGCTTGGTTCTTGATTTACAGTGCATTCGGAAAGTATTCAGACCCCTTCCCTTTTTCCACATTTTGTTACATTACAGTCTTATTCTAAAATTAATACAATTATAATTTTTTCTCAATTTTAGCAAATGTATAAAAAAATACACGTTTTCAGACCATTTGAATATAAGAATCAAAATTGAGCTCAAGCTTCACGGTTGTTTTTGGATTGTTTTTTTTCGGCGTCATAAAAATAAAGGAATATGTACGCTCCCCACGCTGCCCCTTGGTCCTCTTCAGCATGGTAAAGAAAAGAAGACTCCTGGACATGGGAGGAGATCCTGGATGGTAATGGACCCTGGAGGCAGGCAGAGGAGTATCGCCGTCCAAGGGAGGAACTGGAGGCAGCTAAGGCAGAGCGGCAGCGTTATGAGGGAACACGGCTAGCAAGGAAGCCCGAGGAGGGGGGGGGGGCACGGGGAGTGTGGCAGAGTGAGGATTCAGACCTGAGCAAACTCCCCGTGCTTACCGTGGTGAGCATGTGACTGGTGAGGCCCCGTGCTATGGGGTGATGGGCACTGTGTCTCGTTTGAGCATTCACAGGCCGGTGTGCTCTGTGCTAGCATCCCGCATTTGCCGGGTGGAAGTGGGCATCCAGCCAGAACGGGTTGTGCCAGCTCTGCACTCGAGACCGCCAGTGCGCCTCCACGGCCCAGTCTATCCTGTGCCTCGGCATAGGAAGAAGCCTCCTGTATGTCTTCCCAGCCTTGTGAGTCCTGTGCCTGCTCACAGAGCCAGGCCTCTTGTGTGTCTCTCCACTCCAGAGACGGTCTCCAGTCCGGAGCCCACAACGAGGGCGCCCAGTCCGTGGCCCGCGACGAGGGCGCCCAGTCCGGGTCCCGCGACAAGAGCGCCCACTCCGGGCCCGCGATGAGGGTCCCCGCACTAGAGGTGCCACCAAAGTGGGGTGAGCCAGTGGTGGAGCGGGGTCTGCGTCCCGCACCTGAGCCGCCAACGTGGATGGATGCCCACCCAGACCCTCCCCTATAGGTTCAGGTTTGGGGGGGGGTACTGTCACGCCCTGACCATAAAGAGCATTTTCATGTCTCTATTTGGTTTGGTCAGGGTGTGATTTGGGGTGGGCATTCTAGGTTTAGTTTTCTATGATTTCTATGTTTTGGCCGGATATGGTTCTCAATCAGGGACAGCTGTCTAAATCAAATCCAATGTATTTATATAGCCCTTCGTACATCAGCTGAAATCTCAAAGTGCTGTACAGAAACCCAGCCTAAAACCCCAAACAGCAAGCAATGCAGGTGTAGAAGCACGGTGGCTAGGAAAAACTCCCTAGAAAGGCCAAAACCTAGGAAGAAACCAGGCTATGTGGGGTGGCCAGTCCTCTTCTGGCTGTGCCGGGTGGAGATTATAACAGAACATGGCCAAGATGTTCAAATGTTCATAAATGACCAGCATGGTCAAATAATAATAATCACAGGCAGAACAGTTGAAACTGGAGCAGCAGCACGGCCAGGTGGACTCGGGACAGCAAGGAGTCATCATGTCAGGTAGTCCTGAGGCATGGTCCGAGGGCTCAGGTCCTCCGAGAGAGAGAAAGAAAGAGAGAAAGAGAAAATTAGAGAGAGCATACTTAAAATTCACACAGGACACCGGATAGGACAGGAGAAGTACTCCAGATATAACAAACTGACACTAGCCCCCAGACACATAAACTACTCCAGCATAAATACTGGAGGCTGAGACAGGAGGGGTCAGGAGACACTATCGTTGTCTATCGTTGTCTCTGATTGGGAACCATACTTAGGTAGCTCTTTTCCCTCCTTTCTTTGTGGGAAGTTGTCTTTGTTTGTTGGCACTATAGCCTTTAGCTTCACGGTTGTTTTTGGATTGTTTATTGTTCTTGTCGGCGTCATATAAATAAAGGAATATGTACGCTCACCATGCTGCACCTTGGTCCTCTTCTTTCAACGGCCGTGACATTTATATTGTTGTTCTCAGACTGTTTCAGAGAGGAGAAATTATGTAAACTCATTAAGAGTCAGTCTACATCTCCTTGACAGTTATCTCATTATACCACAATAAAATACCAGTAGGTACGTGATGTTTTGCTTGGTTCTTGATTTACAGTGCATTCGGAAAGTATTCAGACCCCTTCCCTTTTTCCACATTTTGTTACATTACAGTCTTATTCTAAAATTAATACAATTATAATTTTTTCTCAATTTTAGCAAATGTATAAAAAAATACACGTTTTCAGACCATTTGAATATAAGAATCAAAATTGAGCTCAAGTGCATCCTGTTTCTATTGATCATCCGTGAGATGTTTCTATAACTTGATTGGACACCTGTGGTAAATTCAATTGATTGGACATGATTTGGAAGGGCACACACCTGTCTAAGGTCCCACAGTTGACAGTTCATGACAGAGAAAAAAACAAGCCATGAGGTCAAAGGAATTTGTACGTGGAGCTTCGAGACAGGATTGTGCCGTGGCACAGATCTGGGGAAGGGTACCAAACATTTTCTACAGCATTGAAGGTCCCCAGGAAAACAGTGACCTCCATTCTTAAATTGATTAAGTTTGGAACCATCAAGACTCTTCCTAGAGCTGGCTGCCCGGCAAAACTGAGCAATCAGGGGAGAAGAGCCTTGGTCAAGGATGTGACCAAGAACCTGATGGTCACTCTGACAAAGCTCCAGAGTTCCCTCTGTGGAAATGGGAGAACCTTCCAGAAGGACAACCATCTCTGCAGCACTTTACCAAATCAGGCCTTTAATGGTAGAGTGGCCAGACTGAAGTCACTCCTCAGTAAAAGTCACATGACAGCTCGCTTGGAGTTTTCCAAAATGCACCTAAAGGACCATGAGAAACAAGATTCTCTGATCTGGTGAAACCATGATTGAACTCTTTGGCCTGAATGCCATGTGTCATTTCTGGAGGAAACCTGGCATCATTCCTACGGTGAAGCATGGTGGTGGCTTCATTATGCTGGGGGATGTTTTTCAGCGGCAAGGACTAGGAGACTAGTCAGGAACAAGGGAAAGATGAACTGAGCAAAGTACAGAGATCCTTGATGAAAACCTGCTCCACAGCGGTTCACCTTCCAACAGGACAACGACCCTAAACACACAGCCAAGACAACGCAGGAGTTGCTTTAGGACAAATCTCTGAATGTACTTGAATGGCCCAGCCAGATCCCGGACTTGAACTCGATCAGAAATCTCTGAAGAGAACTGAAAATAGCTGTGCAGCTACACTCCCCATCCAACATGAGAGAGCTTGTAAGGATCTGCAGAAAATAGTGGGAGAAACTCCCCAAATACAGGTGTGCCAAGCTTGTAGCGTCATACCCAAGAAGACTCAATGCTGTAATTGCTGCTAAAGGTGCTTCAAAAAAGTACTGAGTAAAGAGTCTGAATACGTAGGTAAATGTGATATTTCAAAAAAAAGATATACATTTGCAAACATTTCTATGAACCTGTCGTTGCTTTGTCATTATGGGGTATTGTGTGTAGATTGATGAGGGAGAAAAATTATTTTATCCATTTTAGAATAAGGCTGTAAAGTAACAGAATGTGGAAAAAGTCCAGTAGTCTGAACACTTTCCGAATGCACTGTATAGCTGTGTTATAATCATCTTTCATAATTTGTGTCATCCCTTGATGTGTTCTTGCTACTCTGACAGTGTGATGTGAGTTCTCATCTTCTGTATGCCATCGTGACACACATTACATTGTGGTTTGCTATCCCACACATATTCTCCTTCTCTGCAGTCTGCTCAGTCTCCTGTCATCTGCTGACAATTTTGTTTGATGGAGGAATGAGTTCAGATACACAGTCTGTTCCCTTCTAAATTTTCTCCATAAGTAACACTAACGCTGAATTCCAAATCGACACCAAGGCTCTACAACCAAACCCTTGTCAATCTGGCGTGTTCTAGCTAGCAGGAAACTGGCACTACATGGCACTGCTTTTTCAGTGGGGAGAACAAGTATTTGATACACTGCCGATTTGGCAGGTTTTCCTACTTACAAAGCATGTAGAGGTCTGTAATTTTTATCATAGGAACACTTCAACTGTGAGAGGCGGAATCTAAAAACATCCAGAAAATCACATTGTATGATTTTTAAGTAATTAATTTAGATGTGTGTGTGTATTGTTGTGAAATTGTTAGATAGTACTTGTTAGACATTACTGCACTGTTGGAGGTAGAAGCACAAGCTTTTCGCTACACCAGCAAAAACAGTGTATGTGACAAATACAATTTGATTTGATTTGAAATAGGTTTAAAGTGAGTTTTAAACGTGGTTTTCAATTGGGCTGCCCACCTGGGATTTTGTTCTCAGTTTCCATGCAAGCCTCCGATGTTGCTGCCCAAGCAGCTTTCTTAAAGGAAAAATCCACCCGAGACAGTTAAAATGACGCCTGAGAACAAAGCTGACGATTTTTATATTCCTAACCAATTGTTTTTTTTTGTTTATTTCTTTGCGTTGTTTGAGACCTCTTTTTTTTAAACTTATTTTGTACATATTGTTGCTGCTACCGTCTCTTATGACCGAAAATTATTTCTGGACATCAGAACTGCGATTACTCACCACTGACTAGCAGAATCCTTTTTTCCTTTGACGAGTCTGACGAGTCCGACGAGCCCGACGTGAATGATATACTGCTTTCACTGGAACAGGTCCAGATCCTCATCATTTGCGTGAAGAGAAGGCAGAAAAAAGGGGCCATAGAGTGGGCTGCCTTCTTAGAATTCGTAGGCGATCGGAAAAAAACCCACTTCCTTCCATTCTGCTAGCAAACGTGCAATCTTTGGAAAATAAAATCGATGACCTACGCTGAAGATTAAACTACCAATGGAACATTCAAAACCTTAATAAGTTACGCTTCATGGAGTCGTGGCTGAACGACAACATTATCACCCTACAGCTGGCTGGTTATATTCACGATACAATAGCGGTGTCTGGTAAGACAAGGCGACGGCGGACCATGTATTTTTGTAAATAACAGTTTTTATTTAACAGGTGCATGATATCTAAGGAAGTGTCAAGGTTTTGCTAGGCTGAGGTAGAGTATCTCATGATAAGCTGTAGACCACCCAATCTACCTAGAGAGTTTATCTGTATTCTACATACAACCACAGACTGATGCTGGCACTACGAACGCACTGAATGAGATGTATTCCGCCAAAAAGCAAACAGGAAAACGCTCACCCAGAGGCAGTGCTCCTATTAGCCGGGGACAATAATGTAGGGAATCTTAAATCCGTCTTACCAAATTTCTATCAGCAAGTTAAATGTGCAACCAGAGGAAAATAAACTCTGAACCACATTTACTCTACACACAGAGACGCATACAAAGCTCTCCCTCGCCCTCCATTTGGCAAATCTGACCATAATTCTATCCTCCTGATTCCTGCTTCCAAGCAACAATTAAAGCAGGAAGCACCAGTGACTCAATAAAAAAAGTGGTCAGGTGAAGCAGATGCTAAGCTACAGGACTGTTTTGCAAGCACAGACTGGAATATGTTCCGGGATTCCTCCAATGGCATTGAGGAGTACACCTATGGCTGGGCGATATGTCCAAAATATTATATCACAGTATTTTTTTTAAATAGGACGGTATGACAGTATTTTTTGTTTTTGAATAACAAAGGTTCTACATTTGCTTTATGAGTAGTGAGTGATCCTAGGGTGGCAGTCTCCTGAACATCTAATCAAATGGCTACCCAGACTATTTGCATCCCCCCCACCCTCTTTAATACCAATGCTACTCTCTATTGTTATAATCTATGCATAGTCACTTTAATAACTCTACCTACATGTAGATATTACCTCAACTAACCGGGGCCCCCGCACATTGACTGTACTGGTGTCCCACCTGTAAATAGTCTCACTATTGTTTTTACTGCTGCTCTTTACTCGTTACTTTTATTTCTTATTCATATTAGTTTAAGCATTTCACTGCATGTGACTAATAAAATGTCATTTTTGAAAACCCCTCATTCCTTTCATTCACAATGTTAAATAACCATATGTGATGACAATATTTTCTTGTGAACAAATGTTTCGTTTTGGAGCTATAATATTGTTGGTAAAAACATGGAAAATCATTGTGGAAATCTGCAGCTCAAGTCAACTACAAAATTCACAATAAAATGGGTTGGCTGGCGAGCTAGCTAGGTAGCTAGCAAATGTAGCTACAGACAATAATACCAAAGACAATATCAGCATGTAAAGTAGCTACTTGGCTGTAAAATCGCCTAAACAAACTGTACTACCAATTTAGTAGTCTACAAACTCACCATGTTCAACCTGCAGATTGATATGCCTCACAGAGTGGAGTCTAACATTCGCAATAGCAGAGATATACTTTTGAAGAGATGGGAATCGTTGCCCATCCTACGTCAATGCGCTGCGCAGAGCATTCTGGGCGATTCTGGGACAAGGAGCACTCTCCTTCAAGGAATGAATGGGAGTCTTTTGGACGCTAGCTCAAAAATCCAACATTAGCACGAATTTCGTCAATAAGAAGTACAACTTTACAAATCTTCCAGAGATGTGAGATACTTAACTTGCTATCTGTAAAATATATAGCATTGGAAACATGAAAGCGCTCCAGGAAAGCGCTGGCTACTGGCAGAGCTGCTTTTAAGCACCATGCCATGAGGCACTGGGTCGGGCTGCTATCCATGCCATCTGTAGGGGTATTGCGCCACTGCAGCATTACTCCCCTTAGACAGTCAGGTGCTTTCCAGGCATCTTTTCCCACTCTCAGAGCTTTTTGCGATTTTGACTGCGATTTTGACTGCCGACTCCACCTTTGCAATAGCTTTTGTGTGTCGTGGTGATGAGGGGACGTGCTCGAATTCCCATTCTGCAGCAAATTTTCGGGAACTCTAATCCAATAATTGGGTTCCATTATCTGAAATGACCTTATCTGGCTTGCCATAGCAGGCAAACTGAGCCTTGCAGCGTTTGATTGTTGCCTCTGCTGAGAGGTTGGGGAGGAGGTCAATCTCCCAAAAGTCTGAGTAATGATCGACTACCAGCAGAAGGTCTTTGCCAATGTGCTGGAAGAGATCTAGACTTACTCTCTGCCAGGGGCGCATCGGTAGCTCGTGGGACATCATCGTCTCTCTCTCTGTTGCTCAATGGCATATTCATTGCAGATTGTGCATTTACTGACATAGTCTTTGATTTCACTCTGCATTCCTGGCAAATACAGTGTCACAGGCTTGTCTGTAACAGCCCTCACCTCCTATGTGACTTGAGTGCACATGCGCCAACATCTCAGGGCGCAGAGACCGGGGAATAACGACTCTCTGACCCTTGTATGTTACTCAGTTTTGAATACTGAGCTCCTCTTTGACTGGCCAATCTTCTCTGACGGCTAAAGCAGTTTCTTCCTTGCAGTCGGGCCAGCCCATCAGAATCACAGACCTCAATGCCTGGAGTTGCTCGTCCCTGTCTGTGTGCTGTCTAATTTGTATAAGGCGCTGGTCTGTAACAATGAGGTAGTCTGCCTTACAAACACTTGCTTTGTTTGTTAGCTGCGCACTGCATGTTGTTCATGCATGTTCAAGCGCCGAGAAGACGATCAAACTTGACTATCTAGAGGAAGTAAAAGTCGTAACAAGGTTTCCGTAGGTGAACCTGCGGAAGGAGTGTTTGTGTGCCTGAGCCCTGCTGAGCGTGTCACTCACATCCATCTCTGGCCCTGGCTTACATAACACCTTGAGGTTTTAGATTTGTAGGGCCAGTAGCATGCTCTGCAGTTGTTTCGGGGCATTCAGGAGAGGCTTGTAGAATATAGCAATAAGGGGCTTGTGATCTGTCTCTATGGTAATGTTGTTGTGCCCGTACAGGTAGTGGTGGAAGCGTTAGCATGCAAACACAATGCTGAGGCATTCTTTCTCTATCAGGGCATAGTTCTGCTCTGTTGGGGTGAGTGCCCTAGAGGCGAATGCCACAGGCTGGCTCTCCTGCATGAGGCAACAACCAAGTCCATACTGGCTCGAGTCACTCAGAATCGTGACAGGTTTTGACACATCGTAGTATCGCAGTACAGGTGTCTGACCAGTTGTTTTATTTCCCTCACCGCTTTTGATTGATTTTTCTTTATTTTTACGATTTTCTACATTGTAGAATAATAACTACGAAATAACACCTATGGAATCAGTTAAGAACAAATTTAAATTTACAAGGACGGCCTACTCCTTCCTCCTCATCGGGCAATTGAACCCCGGTCTCCCACGTGCCCTCCCCGTCTCTGGAAATGCCAATATGGAAGACTGTTGAATGCTTCTCAAAGATGCCCTCTGGTGGTCAAACTAGCAATAACTTGCATTAACAGAAAAAATGGCTGACAATTAAACGACGTGCCACAGAATGCTGCAGGAGCCCTCAAGGTGTGCCACAGTGTGACACAACATTTAACGGAGGAACCACCATAAGTCATTTGCGGTGAACTCGTGGGTTTTGATTGCACGTGGGTGTTGGAACCCCTGTTAGTCTGTCCCGTTTGAAGAGATTCAAAGCTATAACGTTACCTGTAACATTAGCTAGCGACGAGGAAACCGTAGCTGTGTCCCAATAGATGGCAGTTTTCTTCTTAATGTGTTAATTTGAGCTGTGTGCAGAGGGGAAAAACTATGCTCGTTTCCTCTCGCCCGACCCGCCCCTCGTAATGTAATTACTGTATTGCTCCGGATTGGCAGCTCTAGACAGCTTTCGTTGACAACAAAGATGGGTGAGGGGAAGTGCAAGGACACGTGCGTTGTTGCGGTGGTTCAGTGTGTGTTGCTAAGTGGATGGAAACAGACATTTGCAGAGCTGTTCCCCTGGCTTTCGTGGAAAGTTGTGTTAGTCTTAAAGATTTGTTGCCTAGCTATGTTAATGAACCAACTTAATCCGTCCACTTTCTTTTTGTTTGTTTGTTGTAATTATAGTTTTTATTGTTTCCTTTCAAGATATAACAATGCAATTGAATTACATTTAGCTCTAAACAATAACTTTGCAGACTTTAATATACAGTATCAGTCAAAAGCCTGGACACACCAACCCTCTCAATTGAATTGGTAGGTGTGTCCAAACTCCCGACTGGCACTGCACATATAATAAAGAAGATAGAAAAGGAAACAACCCTTTATTTTTTTTTACCCACAACCCCCCCCCACATAACAACTATTAAAACTAAACAAACAAAATACCCTACCCACCAGTCTATCAGGCCGTTACAGATTGTTTTCTCTTTCTATCTCTGAGAGAAAATGTCCCCAGATGTCAGAAAATATATTGAGTTTACCATTAATTTTATAAATCAATCTTTCATATGAAGCTGTTTCTGCCAAGGCTATGTACCATTCTTTATATGAGGGAAGGTCATTCTCCCTCCAATGTCTCAATATGACTCTTTTGGCTGTGGTTTGACTTACTTTTAGCCAGGTTAAACATGAGCTTCTCAGTCTATAAATATTGTTAGTGATATTCAGTAATAGCAAAGCATAATTTGCAGGTATTGCGGTACCCAAAATATCCCAAGTCTTTTTCATTACCTTCTGCCAAAAGGTATGCAAGCTTGGACAGTTAGAAAACATATGGATTATGTCACCTGTACTTGACTGACATCTCCAGCATAGGTTGGATTCTATCAAACATATTCTGTTCAACCTCAGGGGAGTCCAATAAATCCTATTAAACACTTTAAATTGAATTAGTTTGTACCGGGCATCTCTCATAGGGAGGAGCATCAGTTGTACTATTATATTCCATTCCTCCTCTCCAAAAGTTACCTTCAGGTTTTTTTACCCCATATGGCCTTTAGGCCCTTACAAGTTCCATTAAATCCACCTATAAAGGTGGCTATGTTTTAGCACTGCATTATGTGGTAATTTTCAAAGGATTTCTTTAACAGTTATCAGAATGTACGGGGAATTTGTTGTTACTCTGTCCTACCTTAAACATACAATCTCTAAACTGTAGATATCTCCAAAATATACTTGGACCTTAGTTCTTCAAAAGAGGTAAACACCATGTGTCCCCCTATTTTCAATTGAGGGTTGTTCCATAACGAAGCAGAGCTTGTCAGGAAGGTGAACATTTCTTTCTCTTATGAATCTAAATCCATATTTTTTTTTATTGGACATTATTAAATTCTGCAGTCCCACCTTTTGTGACTCAAATAAACTCATGTTCCGAATGGGGCATTAAATTATTCCTCCATGTTCACCCAAATTGGCCTATTAGTGTTCTCAGTAAAGAGCGAGCCTATTTGGGCAGATACAAAGGTTTCTTGATAATCGCATGTTTAATCCTCCCTTCTCAGTCGTTGCCTGTAATCTCGCTAGTTTCATCCTGGCTCTTTTACCAGACCAAACAAACTCAGTAATAATTTTGTCCATGGATTTAAAAGGAATAGACAGGTATGGAAAGTGGTAACATGCCGATGACATAATTCAGTTTAGGAGCTATGACCATCTTTATAACCCATATCCTACCGCATAATGAGATTTGTAGTTTATCCCAGCTCTTAAACTGGAGTTGAATGTTGTGCAGTAGTGGATCAAGGTTTTCAGAAATAGTCTTCTCTAGACCAGTGATCCCCAGGTACCTCAAGTTTTTAGGGACCCATTGAAACTTCCAGCTGAAGAAGTAATTTCTCAGACTTTGTTATGATAGCTGCATTTACTTTATAGCCCGATATCTCTGAAATGCAAGTCCAGTAAAGGCGATATGGAGTTGGGGTTCTGACATTATTAGTCATATGTCATCTGCATAAAGCAGTAGTTTATTATCCCTACCTCCCATATTAATCCCTTTGATTGACTGATGCAGCCTAATGGCTTCAGGCTAATGGTTCTAACGCTATAATAAATAGGAGAGGCAATAGAAAGTCACGCTGTTTCGTGCAACATCCGACTGAAAATGGAGATGATCGTAGTCTGTTAGTGACTACTATTGATTTGGAGTCATTGTACATAAGTTTAATAATATTCTGAAAGCCCTGTCCAAATCCAATTGTATTTATAGTATTATGCAGGTAGTCCCAGCCCACGCTATCAAAGGCTTTCTCTACATTTGGGGATGAGGGTTAGGGTAACCCAATAACAAAAGTTTCTCAATACTTTGTTATATACCCTTTGTTGGCAATGACAGAGGTCAAACGTTTTCTGTAAGTCTTCACAAGGTTTTCAAACACTGTTGCTGGTATTTTGGCCCATTCCTCCATGCAGATCTCCTCTAGAGCAGTGATGTTTTGGGGCTGTTGCTGGGCAACACGGACCTTCAACTCCCTCCAAAGATTTTCCATGGGGTTGAGATCTGGTGACTGGCTAGGCCATTCCAGGACCTTGAAATGCTTCTTACGAAGCCACTCCTTCATTGCCCGGGCGGTGTGTTTGGGATCAATGTCATGCTGAAAGACCCAGCCATGTTTCATCTTCAATGCCCTTGCTGATGGAAGGAGGTTTTCACTCAAAATCTCACGATACATGGCCCCATTCATTCTTTCCTTTACACGGATCAGTCGTCCTGGTCCCTTTGCAGAAAAACAGCCCCAAAGCATGATGTTTCCACCCCCATGCTTCACATTAGGTATGGTGTTCTTTGGATGCAACTCAGCATTCTTTGTCCTCCAAACACGACGAGTTAAGTTTTTACCAAAAAGTTATATTTTTGTTTAATCTGACCATATGACATTCTACCAATCTTCTTCTGGATCATCCAAATGCTCTCTAGCAAACGTCAGACGGGCCTGGACATGTACTGGCTTAAGCAGGGGGACACGTCTGGCACTGCAGGATTTGAGTCCCTGGCAGCGTAGTGTGTTACTGAAGGTAGGCTTTGTTACTTTGGTCCCAGCTCTCTGCAGGTCATTCACTAGGTCCCCCCGTGTGGTTCTGGGATTTTTGCTCACCATTCTTGTGATCACTTTGACCCCACGGGGTGAGATCTTGCGTGGAGCCCCAGATCGAGGGAGATTATCAGTGGTCTTGTATGTCTTCCATTTCCTAATAATTGCTCCCACAGTTGATTTATTCAAACCAAGCTGCTTACCTATGGCTGATTCAGTCTTCCCAGCCTGGTGCAGGTCTACAATTTTGTTTCTGGTGTCTTTTGACAGCTCTTTGGTCTTGGCCATAGTGGAGTTTGGAGTGTGACTGTTTGAGGTTGTGAACAGGTGTCTTTTATGCTGATAACAAGTTTTAACAGGTGCTATTAATACAGGTAACAAGTGGAGGACAGAGGATCCTCTTAAAGAAGAAGTTACAGGTCTGTGAGAGCCAGAAATCTTGCTTGTTTGTAGGTGACCAAATACTTATTTTCCACCATAATTTGCAAATAAATTCATTAAAAATCCTACAATGTGATTTTCACGATTTTTTTTCTCTCATTTTGTCTGTTATAGTTGAAGTATACCTATGATGAAAATTACAGGCCTCAACTTTTTAAGTGGGAGAACTTGCACAATTGGTGGCTGACTAAATCATTTTTTGCCCCACTGTATATAATGGCTATTACCACATCTGTAGCACCCTACTGTAGACCTATGGCATTAGAAAGTGGACATATTTCTTCTGGCAATGATATGGAGAGGAGCAGCAGCTAACTAAAGAGGCTGTATAGCTCCAACCCGATTTTAACTAAATATTTAAAGCCTAGTTACACATTTTGTTAACTAATTGCCCAAGATATCGGTTACATGGAAATACGACTTAGAAACGTACAAAAGCAGACACTTCGGATGAAACACACTAAAATGTTGTCACGACCGACAGCTGCTGCTAGCAAGGAAAGTGACAGAGAAGAACAGTCTGATGACCCAGTTCTATTCGCAAAATGAACAGAAATCTGAGACAATTGCGAAAGTGGGCGAAGATGTGGCTGAAATAAAACATACAAGAACACTCGCCTAAAAGACTCGAAAAAATGGAGACTGATCAAGAAACTGGAAGAACGACTTCAATATCAGGAAAATTAGTCATAGAAACACACTTCAGATCAGAGGGGTTCCCGAAATCCACATAAATACGGTGGATTGTGTGAAAGACATTTTAGGCAATCCTAATTGAGGACACACCGGAGGATGTTAACAACATGACCATTGAGAGGACACATCAGACACCGACGACACTGCGCCCAGCACCAGCCCCACACAACCCTCAACCTATCCTGGTGAAATTCTTGGCGATACACCAACAGGTAGAATGTCCCGAGCAAAATAATTTAGGACTTTTCACCAGAAAGAGGCAAAGGTGGAGTTTTTCCCAGACCTTTCCACAGAGGTTCAGGACAAGAGAATGGCGGAATTGTGTTTGGCATCTTAGAACAAAGTGTATGCAACTACATGCCATTTGTAATTACAGTTTATACCACTCACAGAGGGACCAGTCAATAGTCTCTAATGGAAACAGGATCTGAGACCTGCTCTGAATCGGCCGGCTGTGAATATAAGGGGAGAAGATAGGTCAGTTTACTCACTAGTTTAAACAGCAGATTATTTATTAAATCTCATCTGTCTGCAGATTCTGATTCTTATTGTTTCAAGACCTTCAATAAATAAGTCAATGATCTCATGGTGTAAAACACAAGTAGTTTGTTGTGTGTAGGATGTGAAAGAAAATAGAGAGCATTTTGAGAGAGAAAGCGTAAACAAGATTGTTTGCATGTGTGTAAGAGAGAGAGAATGAAAGAGAGAGCGCATTCAATGCATTTCGGTAGCATGCATTGAAACTTGGCTTTCTCGTGGCTTTCTTTTGCAAAATAACTATGAATTAATGGACTTGTTTTCAAATAAGTGTCAACATATAACGCCATATTAAGGTGTGGGATGTTCCGCAGCTAGCACAATCTGTCCATCCAGAATTCACCAGTGGAACATGGTGGCTCTCAACAACAGAAAGAATTGGCCGCTACGATCCAAGAGATTGTTTGTGAGGAAATTACCTCTGCCCTCGACTTGCAATTAACCAGTTAGAGCTCTAGGGGCGCTATTTCATTTTTGGATAAAAAACGTTCCCGTTTTAAGCGCGATATCACGAAAAGATGCTCGACTATGCATATTCTTGACAGTTTTGGAAAGAAAACACTCTGAAGTTTCAGAATCTGCAAAGATTTTGTCTGTAAGTGCCCCAGAACTCATTCTACAGGCGAAACCAAGATGATGCATCACCCAGGAATTAGCAGAATTTCTGAAGCTCTGTTTTCCATTCTCTCCTTATATGGCTGTGATTGCGCAAGGAATGAGCCTACACTTTCTGTCGTTCGCCCAAGGTCTTAGCAGCATTGTGACGTATTTGTAGGCATATCATTGGAAGATTGGCCATAAGAGACTACATTTTCCAGAGGTCCGCCCGGTGTCCTTTGTCTAAATTTGTGCGTAATCTTCAGGTGCAGGCATTTTCTCCCGGGATTCAGGAGAGAAAGCATGTTTCCAAGAACGATGTATCAATGAAGAGATATGTGAAAAACACCTTGAGGATTGATTCTAAACAACGTTTGCCATGTTTTCAGTCGATATTATGGAGTTAATTTGGAAAAAAGTTTGCGTTTTGAGGACTGAATTTATGGATTTTTTTTGGTAGCCAAATGTGATGTATAAAACGGAGCTATTTCTAATACACAAGGAATCTTTTTGGAAAAACTGAGCATCTGCTATCTAACTGAGAGTATCCTCATTGAAAACATCAGAAGTTCTTCAAAGGTAAATGATTTTATTTGAAGGCTTTTATGTTTTTGTTAATGTTGCGTGCTGGATGCTAACGCTAATGCTAACGCTAAATGCTAACGCGAAATGCTAACTCTAGCTAGCTACTTTTACACAAATGATTGTTTTCCTATGGTTGAGAAGCATATTTTGAAAATCTGAGATGACAGTGTTGTTTACAAAAGGCTAAGCTTGAGAGATGGCATATTTATTTCATTTCATTTGCGATTTTCATAAATAGTTAACGTTGTGTTATGCTAATGAGCTTGCTGATAGATTTACACAATCCTGGATACAGGGGTTTTTTCATAGCTAAACGTGACGCAGAAAACGGAGCGATTTGTCCTAAACAAATAATCTTTCAGGAAAAACTGAACATTTGCTATCTGAGAGTCTCCTCAATGAAAACATCTGAAGTTCTTCAAAGGTAAATGATTTTTTTGAATGCTTTTCTGTTTTTTTGTGTAAATGTTGCCAGCTGAATGCTAATGCTAAATGCTACGTTAGCCATCAATACTGTTACACAAATGATTGTTTTGCAATGGTTGAGAAGCATATTTTGAAAATCTGAGATGACAGTGTTGTTAACAAAAGGCTAAGCTTGAGAGCTAGCATATTTATTTCATTTCATTTGCGATTTTCATGAATAGTTAACGTTGCGTTATGGTAATGAGCTTGAGTCTGTATTCACGAACCCGGATCCGGGATGGGGAGATCAGAAAGGTTAAAACCGGTAAATTAATCTCTTGCACTGCTCACTGCTAAGGTGGATACCAACTCAACTAAAGTAGACATTTGGACACAGCAGCCAATTGGACAGATGTGCAACTCCATGACCTGGAAACAGTGCGAACTAAGTAGAATGGGAAATCAAAATACTAAAAAATAAAACCAAATCACTCAAATCATTCCTGTAAATTCAATGTGTGGGTTACAGGACTTAAAACTGACATGAAAGCAGGCAACATATCCTTCATGAGCAGTCTTTTCTATGAACTGTTTGTGCAGAAGAAGCTGGGTCCGATGCTGCCGATTAACAGTGCGCACCACACGGGTCCTATCCGCAACGGGTCTCGTGTTTGATTGTACAATTCACAGTTTTGAAGTCAAACAGCAAATTGTTCGCCTCACAGCAGAATCGAGGGCTCTGACCTATTCAGAGAATAGGATCAGCATCTACCTAGACCTGAGTGCCGAACTGCTGAAATAGTAAGTGATCCCAGCTACACAAGCTACACCTGAGGCGCGGCTTCATCCACCCAGCAAAACTCATCTTGAACTTCCAGAATACAACACACGCATGTTCCACTGCCAAGGAGACTCAAGACTTCTTCGAGAAGAACATCAAGCCCAACACACAAGGGGACGAGCTGACAGATCTATGATAACCACAATGTGACTGGATCAACATTCAGGTATGCTATCCATGCACAATCACATAGCTTAGCCAATGGCTATGATGCTGCCCTCAACATAAGACAATGAGGAGGACACCCTCTCAATTGAGGTAAAATTAACACTATTATTATTGTGGCGCTTGCGAAGTTAAAACCGCCACTTAAATCTTTGACATACTTCTCTCATTATTAGTGGGGTTTACATTTTACATTTTTGTCATTTAGCAGATGCACTCATCCAAAGTGATTTACAGTAGTGAGGGCATACATTTTCATAACATTTTCATACTTACAAAGCAAGGCTTACAAAGCAAGAGCACCCACTTTAAATCTTCCACATATTTCTGACTTATTATAGTTATTGTGGGGCTTGCAAAGCAAAAGCCCCCACTTAAATCTTTGAAATATTTCTTCTTCGTCTTCTTCTTTAGCATGCTACTCCGCTTACACCGTTTAAGCTAGAAGCACCATTCAAACTTTAAACTCGTTCAGACAGGTCTCGATTGAGTTGCTTGAATACAACTTTTTGATATATTTTGTACTGTTTAAAATATTACCCTTTTTGTCTTTCTTTTTGTAGCCCAAATGGAGCCATTGCTATGGATACTGACAGACGCAGAGGAGCACATGTGCAGTGTAGGGAAAAAATAATGACGAGGGTGAAGAGTGACCACAATTACCGAACACAAACAAAAACTACTGACCACAATAACACAATTACTGACCACACAACTAATGACCACAACAAGACAACTACAACCACACACCTACTGACCACAACCACTCAACTTCTGAAAACACAACTATTGACTACACAACTACTGACCACACAACTAATGACCACAACAAGACAACAAACCACAACTAAAGACCACATCCACAAAACTACCGACCACAACTACTTACCACAATTACTGAATAGCAATCACACAACTACAATCCACTACTACTTATTACAACTACTGATCACAACCACACAACTACTGACCACACAACTATTGACAACTACTAATGACAACAACTACAGACCACAACTAATAACCACAATTCATGACCACAACCACACAACTATTGATCACAAAACTACCTACCACAACTATTAACCACAACACAACTCCTGACCACAACTACTAACCACTAGTACTGATCACAACTACTGACAACAACTCTGGACCACACCTACTCACCACAACCACACAACGTCTGACCACAAAACTACTGACCACAAATATTAACCACAACACAACTACTGACCACAACCACAAAATGACAGCCCACAACTATTAAGCCCAACACAACTCCTGACCACAACTACTGACCACTAGTACTGATCACAACTACTGACAACAACTCCTGACCACACCTACTCACCACAACCACACAACTTCTGACCACAAAACTACTGACCACAACTATTAACCACAACACAACTCCTGACCACAACTACTGACCACAACCACAAAACTACTGCCCTCAACAAGGCAACTACTGACACACAACCACTGACCACTAGTACTTTCACAACTACTGACCAAAATTGATGACCACAACTATTGACCACTACTATTGACCACAACTAATGACAACAACTACTGACCACAACTAATAACCACAATTACTGACCACAACCACACGACTATTGACCACAAAACTACTAACTTATTAATCACAACACAACTCCTGCCCACAACTACTGAACACAACCACAAAACTACTGCCCACAACTATTAACCACAACACAACTTCTGACCACAACTACACAACTACTGACACACAACTACTGACAACAACAAGACATCTACAACAACGCACCTACTGACCACAACCACTCAACTTCTGACCACATAACTAATAACATCACAACTAATGACAACAATTCCTGACCACAACTGCTCAACATAACCACAAAATGACAGCCCAAACTATTTACCCCAACACAACTCCTGACCACAACTACTGACCACTAGTACTGATCACAACTACTGACAACAACTCCTGACCACAATCACACAACTAATGACCACAACAAGACAACTACAACCACACACCTACTGACCACAACCACTCAACTTCTGAAAACACAACTAATGAATACACAACTACTGACCACACAACTAATGACCACAACAAGACAACTACAACAGCACACATACTGACCACAACCAATTAACTTCTGACCGCAGAACTAATAACAACACAACTACAGACCACAACTACTTACTGACCACAACAACATAACTACTGACAACGACCACACAACTACTGACACAACAACAAAACTACTGACCACACAACTACTGACCACTACTACTGATCACAACTACTGACCACTACTACTGATCACAACTACCTACCACAACTACTCACCATAACCACACATCTACTGACCAAAACAAAATACCACAATTACTGACCACAACCACACAACTACTGACCACAACACCACAACTACTGACCACACAACTAATGACCACAACAAGACAACTACAAACAACAACAACAAGGAACTTGACACTCTCAACCTGCTCCACTACAAGCCCTTTCGATGAGAATGGGGGTGTGCTCGGTCTTCCTTTTCCTGTAGTACACAATCATCTCCTTTGTCTTTATCACATTGAGGGAGAGGTTGTTGTCCTGGCACCACACAGCCAGGTCTCTGACCTCCTACCTATAGGCTGTCTAGTTGTTGTTGGTGATCAGGCCTACCACTGTTGTGTCATCGGCAAACTTAATGATGGTGTTGGAGTCGTGCCTGGTCGTGCAGTCATGAGTGAACAGGGAGTACAAGAGACTGAGCACGCACCCCTGAGGGGCCCCCATATTGAGGGTCAGTGTGGCGGCTGAGTTGTTACGTACCCATACCAACTGGGGGCTGCCCGTCAGGAAATCCAGGATCCAGTTGCAGAGGGAGGTGTTTAGTCCCATAGTGATGAGCTTTGAGGGCACTATGGTGTTGAACGCTGAGCTGTAGTCAATGAATAGCATTCTCACATAGGTGTTCCTTTTGCCCAGGTGTGAAAGGGCAGTGTGGAGTGTAATAGAGACTGCATCATCTGTGGATCTGTGGGGCAGTATGCAAATTGGAGTTGGTCTTGGGTTTCTGAGATAATGGTGTTGATGTAAGCAATGACCATCCTTTCAAAGCAATTCATTGCTACAGACGTGAGTGCTACGGTTCGGTAGTCTTTTAGGCAGGTTACCTTAGTGTTCTTGACCACAACTTCTCACCACATCCACAAAACTTCTGACCACAATTACTACACACAACCACACAACTCCTGACCACAACTACTGACCACACAGCTACTGACCACACCTCCTGAGCACAACTACTAACTAAAACCACACAACTACTAACCACACCTACTGACCATAACCATACAACTATTGACCACATCACAACTCCTGACCACACAGCTACTGACCACACCTCCTGAGCACAACTACTAACTAAAACCACACAACTACTAACCACACCTACTGACCATAACCATACAACTATTGACCACATCACAATTACTGACCACAACTACTGACCACAACAAATTACCACACGTACTGACCACCACCACACAACTGCTGACCATAATCACACAACTTTCACCACACAGCTACTGACCACACCTCCTGAGCACAACTACTAACTAAAACCCCACAACTACTAACCAAACCTACTGACCATAACCATACAACTACTGACCACAACCACACACATGTTGACCACACAACTACTGAACTACACAACTACTGACTGCAACCACACATATGACCACAACTAATGGCCACAATTAATGATCACAACCACACAACTATTAACCACACAACTACGACCCACAACTATTGAACACAACACAAGTACTGACCACAACCAGACAACTACTGACCACAACCACAGAACTATTGACCACACAACTACTGAAGCACACAACTACTGACCACAACTAATGAAAACAATTACTAACCACAACCACACAACTACTGATGACAACCACACAACTATTGACCACACATCTACGGAACACAACTATTGACCACAACACAACTACTTTTGTTTAACCTGTCTAGGACTGGGGTTCCGCTAGCGGAGTGAAAGTGCAGGGCGCCAAATTCAAAACAACTAAAATCTCATAATTAAAATTCCTCAAGCATACAAGTATTTTACACCATTTTAAAGATACAATTCTCATTAATCCAGCCACAGTGTCTGATTTCAAAAATGATTTACAGCGAAAGCACCACAAACAATTATGTTAGGTCACCACCAAGCCACAGAAAAACACAGCCATTTTTCCAGCCAAAGAGAGGAGTCACAAAAAGCGAAAATAGAGATAAAATGTATCACTAACCTTTGATGATCTTCATCAGATGACACTCATAGGACTTCATGTTACACAATACATGTATGTTTTGTTTGATAAAGTTCATATTTATATAAAATGTTATGTTATGTTCAGTAGTTCTAAAACATGCGGTGATATTGCAGAGAGCCACATCAATTTACAGAAAGACTCTGATAAAGATACGACTATTATACATCTTCATCAGAATGCACTTCCAGGAATCACCTAAAGGGGTCATCCAGCCTGAAGGAGTGGTGCCAAGGCTGCGCACCAGGGCTCCAGTGCTCCCCCACAGCCCAGTCCATCTGGTGCCTCCTCCACGCACCAGGCCTCCTCCAGCGTGGTAACCAGGAGCAGAGAGTGCTAGACTCCTGGACATGGGAGGAGATTCTGGACGGAAAGGAACCCTGGGCATAGGCTGGGGAATATCGCCGCCCCAAGGCAGAGCTGGAGGCCACGAAAGCCGAGCGGTGGCGATATGAGGAGGCAGAACGGCAGCGCGACAGGCACGAGAGGCAGCCCCCAAAATTGTTTTGGGGGGAGGCACACGGGGAGTGTGGCAGAGTCAGGTTGGAGACCTGAGCCCACTCTTCGTGCATACCGGAAGAAGCGCAGTACTGGTCAGGCACCGTGTTATGCAGTCAAGCGCACGTTGTCGCCAGTACGCGCTCGTAGCCCGGTGGGCTATAGGCCAGCCCCACGCAAGTGCCATGCGAGAGGAGGCATCCAGCCAGGGCGTGTTGTACCAGCCCAGAGTGTTTGGTCTCCAGTACGCCATTTCGGCCCAGGGTATCCTGCGCCGGCGCTGCGTGCTGTGTCTCCGCGGCGCCGGGAGGGTGCAGTGCGTCCTATGCCTGCGCTCTGCCCGTGCCGGGCGATGTGGTTGTGGAGCCTAAGGGAGAGGTGCGAATGGTATGCACCAGATCTCCTGTGCTCACCCACAGCCCGGTTCAACCTGTGCCTGCACTCTGGAGGGTCCGGGCTAAAGGGGTCACCAGCCTGGAGGAGTGGTGCCAAGGCTGCGCACCAGGGCTCCAGTGCTCCCCACAGCCCGGTTTATCCGGTGCCTCCTCCACGCACCAGGCCTCCTGTAGGTCTCCCCAGCCTGGTGGGTCCTGTGGCAGCCCCACGCACCAGGCTGTCTCTCTGTCTCCTCCCTCCAGGTTCGCCCATCTGTCCTGAGCTGCCAGAGCCGCCCGTTGTTCCTGAGCTGCCAGAGCCGCCCGTCTGTCCTGAGCTGCCAGAGCCGTTCGTCTGTCAGGAGCTGCCAGAGCCGCCCGTCAGTCAGGAGCTGCCAGAGCCACCTGTCAGTCAGGAGCTGCCAGAGCCGCCCGTCAGTCAGGAGCTGCCAGAGCCGCCCGTCATTCCGGCCCTGCTGGAGTCGCCCTTCACTCTGGCGCTGCTGGAGTCTCCCACCAGTCCAGCGCTACCGGAGTCTCCCATCTATTCGGGATCCGCGTCAAGGGCGAGGGTCGCCGCTCCCAAGGCGCCACTTAAGTGGGCCGAGACTATGGTGGAGTGGTGTCCACGTCCTGCGCCAGAGCCGCCACCGCGGACAGACGCCCACCCAGACCCTCCCCTATAGGTTCAGGTTTTGCGGCCGGAGTCCGCACCTTTGGGGGGGTTTACTGTCACGTTCTGACCTTAGTTCCTTTATTATGTCTTTGTGTTAGTTTGGTCAGGGCGTGAGTTGGGGTGGGTAGTCTATGTTATTTTTTCTATGTTGTGTTTATGTTTTTGGCCTAGTATGGTTCTCAATCAGAGGCAGGTGTCGTTTGTTGTCTCTGATTGAGAACCATACTTAGGTAGCCTGTTTTCCCACTATGAGTTGTGTCCTGCTGTCTCTGTGTCTTCACCAGACAGAACTGTTTCAATTTTGTTTTTGTGTTCAGTGTTAATAAATTTCAACATGGACACGTACCATGCTGCATATTTGTCCGATCCCTCATACTCCTCGTCAGAGGAGGACGAATTTCGTTACTATTCTCTACAACTAGCTCTAACTAGCCTAGCATGCATCATATTATAATAATAAGAAAAGCTAAAACAATGTAACAATGTAACATCTATACAGGTCCATTAACTAACCATAGCAATGATGATAGACAATCTGCTTGAATATCCTTGTCTAGCTAACACTACATGATTAATGGTCACACACTCCAGCTTTAGATCAGAGCAGCAGGACTGCAACTTCTTCTAATGTATCATCTGTTTCAACGTTCAATATGTCTATCAGTCGTTTTGGATCTTATTTGGATCTCACCTGCTCAAAGCCTGAGAGAATCAAAGCTTGCTGCTTCTTGTATGGGACTGTGTAGAATCCGCTGAAATACTGCAACTTGCGCTCTTCCGTCAACTTTCCACAATCCCTTCTGCACGTATCGGCACACACTCTTCCCTAATGCAGGAAATTGTGTAACATTACCGATAGCCATGAATCATCAGGTGTTTCTCCTGATTAATTTAGCTACCAGTTTCTTAATGTATAGCCTATTAGATTATATTTTCCGCTCTAGCTACACAAGCGAGCCAACACAGAATAACATAATACACTTTTTTCCCACATGATCCAATTTTAGCCTATCTAAAATGCCAGTTCATTAGCGCATACAAGTCTTGCGAAACAAATTAATTTAATAGATAGGATATCTAGCAATGATGTTTGATGTTTTCAATATGGCACATATAGGTTTTTTTGTCGCAAGGGCTCAGTTGTGGTCAGTAGTTTTGTGGTTATAGTCAGTAGTTGTGTTCAGCAGTTGTGGTCAGGAGTAATGGTCTGTAGTTGTGTTGTTGTAGTCAGTAGTTGTGGTCAATAGTTGTGCGGTTGTGATCAGGAGCTGTGTTCAGTAGTTGTGTGGTCAGTAATTGTGTGGTTGTGGTCAGTAGTTGTGTGTTAATGCAATTACTAAAACAGCTGTATCGTTAGAACCGTATAATATATTTTGGTTCCGCAAACAGATTTTAATGGCATAGAAGTAGACGAAGATGGCATACCCTCTAACTTTTCCGAAAATTGTTGGGGAAGTGGTCAAAGTTTCAGTCGTTACTTAATAACATTGGTGTAGGCAAACTTGTCTTTCACGTTTTACTCTTATATGTGGTCATATGGGTGAAAAGTACATTTTTTGTAAGTGTAATGTCTGCCCTGTCACACCCTTTTGTTTTTTTATTGGGTATGTATTTTTAATTATTTGTATTGCCTGGCAGGTCTTTCATAAGAGGACAGCCAGCATGAGCTTCTCCCTGCCACCTCTTGCATTCTAGGATGAGTAGGCAGATGAACCACAGCCATTGCACCCAACTCTCTGTAGTCTTCACCCGACCATCTAGCCACAGACTCAGTGAGCCAGCATTGTCAGACCAAAATGAGAAACAGATGTGATTGATGACCACATGCCCTTCACAGGGAGCAACACCAGACACAGTGGGAGCTCAACTGAATCCATCAAGTCCTCGGCATTGACGAGTCTGTGCAAACTGTGTGTATAGTGGAGGGCGGAGGTACCAGCTGTTAGAGAAGTGCCAGCTTTGAGAGACTTGGGTGGTGGAGTTACTGGCGTGTGTGTGTGTGTGTGTGTGTGTGTGTGTGTGTGTGTGTGTGTGTGTGTGTGTGTGTGTGTGTGTGTGTGTGTGTGTGTGTGTGTGTGTGTGTGTGTGAGAGAAAGAAAGAAAAAGAGAGACAGAATTAACGTACGACAGATCAAATTCACCCTGCACACCCTATTTGACAAACAAACCAAAACAAAGACAGTCTTCTCATGCTTTGTTGATTTAAAAAAAGATTTTGACTCAATTTAGCATGAGGGTATGTTATACAAATTGATGGAAAGTGGTGTTGGAGGAAAAACATTATATTATAAATTATAAAATCATATAAAATCCATGTACACAAACACCAAGTGTGCGGTTAAAATGAGCAAAAAACACACACATTTCTTTCCACAGGGCCGTGAAGGGTGAGGCAGGAATGCAGCTTAAGCCTCACCCTCTTCAACATATATATCAACGAATTGGCGAGGGCACTAGAACATTCTGCAGCACCCAGCCTCCCCTACTAGAATCTTAAGTCAAATGTCTACTGTTTGCTGATGATCTGGTGTCCCCAACCAAGGTGGACCTACAGCAGCACCTAGATCTTCTGCACGGATTCTGACAGACCTGTGCCCTGACAGTAAATCTCAGTAAAACAAAAATAATGGTGTTCCAAAAAAGGTCCAGTTTCCAGGACCACAAATAAAAATTCCATCTTGACACCATTGCCCAAGATCACATTAAAACAATACATACCTTGGGCTAAACATCAGAGCAACAGGTAATATCCACAAAGCTGTGAATGATCTAAGAGACAAGTAAATAAGGGCCTTTTATGCCATCAATCAGTAAGATATTGGAGGGTATTGTGAGTAGATAAATATGAGAGTACATGGAAAATAATGATCTGATCACAGCCAATACGCATGCTTATCGCAAAAAACATTCCACTAACACTGTGTTGGTTGACATGACTGACAATTGGTTCAATGCTATGGATAATGGAAGGTTTGTGGTTGTACTATTTTTTAATTTTAGTGCAGCATTTGATTTAGTGGATCATGAAATTCTGTGGACAAAATTATTGCATTATGGTTTTAAGGATGCAGCGTTGAATTGGGTACAGTCATATCTAACTGACAGGAAAAAGTCCACCTATATCAATGGGTTGTTTTCTTCCCCTCATGCTTTAGAATGTGGAATACCGCAAGGCAGCTGCTTTGGGCCACTGCTTTACTTAATATATACCAACAACATTCCTTATGCCTTATCTGAAACTCAAGCTACTATATTTGCCGATGATACTACAATTTATACAGCAAAACAATTGGTTCAACAAGTACAGCAAGCTCTACAAGTAGATCTGGAAAATATCACGGAGTGGGTTTACTGGAACAAACCTGTTAATTTTTTTTACGTTAATAATCGATCAAATTGAAGACAGGTCTATCTGTGTTCATACAGGAAGACAATAAACCAAGCTACTTTTCAAGTCTTGCGCAACTCTCAACAGTGTCACGCAGTTCCTAGATGGTCGTACTTCTTCATTGCACAAAGGAATAACCTCAACCAAATTCCAAAGACTGGTGACATCCAGTGGAAGCGGTAGGAACTGAAAACATAAATATTGTTTCCCAATGAGAACTCACTGAACAGACAGAGACCTCAAAAAAAATCTGAACGGTTAGTCCTAAGAGTTTTGCCTGCTACATAAGTTCTGTTATACTCACAGACATGATTCAAACAGTTTTAGAAACTTCAGAGTGTTTTCTATCCAGATCTACTGATAATATGCATATCTTATATTCTTGGCATGCGTAGCAGGAAGTTGAAATTGGGCACGCTATTTATCCAAAAGTGAAAATGCTGCCCCCTATACCTTCAGAAGTTAACAGGAACAATCTAAGGTGAAACAGCTTTTAAATGTGTTGATTGGACATTGGTGTATTAATGATACCAGGATATGTGTACATTATTATGACAATGAGAGACTAATCATATAATACCAAGACAAACAGCGTTTATAATCAAACGTTTATAATCAAATACGTAAATTCGTTATTGTCTTTACCGGAGATAAACAACAAAGAACGCGCTCTCATCCACATGCATGAAAACACTTCAGCCAAAATGTGAGCCACTTAGAAAAACTAGCTAATTTTTCCTCTGGGATTCCCCTGCCATATCAGTTATGTTATACTCACAGACATTATTTTGAGAGTTTTTCTATCCAAATCTACCAATTATATATATATCCTAGCTTCTGGGCCTGAGTAACAGGCAGTTTACTTTGGGCACGCTTTTCATCCGGATGTCAAAATACTGCCCCCTAGCCCAAGAGGTTAATGCATGGGAGGGAGCAGTGTGTGCAGTGTGTGTGTGTGTGAACAGTGTGTGTGAACCTCAAACCCTCCCTAACTGGCTGAAGAGTGACGGACAAAATTGTGTTATGTGACATTGACTTCTATCTGTGTCCATTGGGAAGATGACCTGTGAACTATATCTGAAATAGACATGCTGGAATTATATGTGCCAGGAGAAGGAAGACTAAAGGGGAACGGGGGTTTATTCACTATGAAAAAGTGTAGACTAAGGATGCATAGTGACAACTGGTATTTTATTTCTAGGCAACTTACGAAAGGAAACCAGGGACGAAGGGAGGTTGTAATGTGAAGAGTTATGAATGACAATGAAAGGTTGAGGAGATGGGGAACAAAGTGAAAAATACATGACTTGGGAACACCTCTCGGTACCTCGGGCCGAAAGAGGAAGACAGGGCTAAAGCATGAGGAAGCTTTTTAGGGCTTTAATTTTTGTGAAGTCCAGCATAAAAGTATCCTGGAGGCATAGAGAGAGTGGGAATTATCATGGGCTCAGAATTTGGTTTTCATGCTTATATACATATGCATAACTTATCACATTGTTAATACAGTTCTGTTTTCTTTTTATTGCTTTTCAAGTCTTGTGCTTTCACTCTCTTAGGAACCAGAAGGAAAATGGAGGTGTGATGAGAGATGGGAAATAAGATTGTGTGTGGTGTAATTATAGAACAGAGGCCATAAGTCTCTGAGTTTGAAAGGCTCACAGAAAGAAGGAAAACCTGAACCAGGACCAGAGGTTTCACATCCGGTAAACCAAGGGGACCAGGTCTGAGTGTTCCGGAGGAAGTGGAACGAGCCAAGGCGAGAGGGTCCTTACGAAGTGGTCCTAGCAACACCAACAGCCGTCTGGTGAAAGGAAGCACTACATGGTAAACCACTGTACCAGAGTTCCAGAGGGGTTCGGCGAGCGACCATCGAGAAATGAGGAGCCTGGAGGGAACGAAAGGAGAGGACGCTGATACACCAGGCTGTGTAAATTAAGTTTAGGCATCGTCGATACCAAGTGCTTCAGTTCCAGTATCTCAGAAACAGCTGGCCACCTGGGCATTCCATGCATGACAGTATCTAGGGTTTACAGAGAATGGTGCGATAAACAAAAAACATCCAGTCAGCAGTGTACAACAGTTGTATGCAAACGGATATAGCGAAATGCACATCTCATCGGTCCTTGTCACAGATGGACTATTGTAGCAGACGACCACACAGGGTTCCACTCCTATCAGCTAACAACAAGAAGAAGTGACTCTAGGGTGCAGGCAATCACCAATAGTGGACAATTGAGAAGTGGAAAAACATCGCCAGGTCCGACAAAGCCACCCGGACAGGTGATGAAACTGTGGGTTTACACAACTGAATAATTTCTGTCAGAAACCAAATCAGGGAAGCTCATCTGCATGCTCGTCATCCTCAACAGGGTGTTGACCTGATTGTAGTTTGGCATCGTAACAAACTTCAGTGGGCAAATGCTCACCTTCGATGGCCACTGGCGCGCAGGAGAAATGTGCTGTTCATGGATTAATCCCGGTTATAACTATAGCGGGAAGATGGCAGACAGTGTGTATGCTGTCGTGTGAGCGAGGAGTTTGCTGATGTCAACGTTGTGCACAGAGTAAACCGCGTGGGGTTACGGTATAGGCTGGCATAAGCTACGGACAATGAACACAACTGCTTTTATCAATGGCAATTTGAATGCACAGTGTCAGATATATGTGTATAGGTGGCAGGGAAGTCAGGCGCAGGAGAGTCAAACGGAGTCTTTTAATAAATGTCCAAAGTAACATGCTCCATAACACTAAATAGAAAAATTAATATAAACAAATATGGGTACGAAGACCCGTCGCGCACCTATACAAACAACACTACACTGACAATAAACAATCTCTGACAAAGACATGAGGGGAAACAGAGGGTTAAATACACAACAGGTAATGAATGGGATTGAAAACAGGTGTGTGGGAAGACAAGACAAAACCAATGGAAAATGAAAATGGATCAATGATGGCTAGAAGACCGGTGACGTCGAATGCCGAGCACCGCCCGAACAAGGAGAGGCAACGACTTCGGCAGAAGTCGTGACACAGAGATACCATGACGAGATCCTGAGGCCCATTGTCGTGCCATTCATCCACCACCATCACTTCATATTTTAGCATGATAATACACAGCACCATGTCGCAAGGATCTGTACACAATTCCTGGAAGCTGAAAATGTCCCAGTTCTTACATGGCCTGCATACTCACCAGACTTGGCACCTATTGAGCATATTTGGGATGCTCTGGATCGATGTATACGACAGCGTGTTTCAGTTCACTCTAATATCCAGGAACTACGCACAGCCATTGATGAGACGTGGGACAACATTCCACAAGCGGCAATCAACAGCTTGATCAACTCTATTCAAATGTGTCACGCTGCATAAGGCAAATGGTGGTCACACCACATACTGACTGGTTTTCTGATCCACGCCCCTACTTTTTTTTAAAGGAACTGTAACTCAGTAACATCTTCGAAATTGTTGCTTGTTTGTGTTTATGTTTTTGTTCAGTATATTTTGTTCAGTCACAGGCCTACACACAATACCCCATAATGTTAAACTGGAACTGTATATTTGTTTTATGTTTACAATTAAATAAAAATGAAAAGCTCAGATGTATTTTATTATTATTTTTAACCCACCCACCACCGCCCCTCTTCGGAGGACACATATCTTTTTAGTTTTTTTTTACAGCTTTTCTGCAACATATACATACATTTTACATTTACATTTTGCATTCATGGTGCTTTTATATACAGCAATCACATAATAATAATACATTACCATATATATAGCATTCTGTTGGTGGCAAAAATGTATAATAATTTTTATTAAAACATTTGAAATGCTGAGTCAACTGTTGTCTTTTGTATCAGTTCATAAACCATGTGCCATGGAATCAGGTACATAGAAAATCTCTTCCCATTTATTTTGCCACCTATGTGGCGCAAATGTCAACATTTTTGTTGACACGGAAGAGGATGTTTAAAGAGTTACCATCTGCCGAATTTAACTCTAAGGTCTATTACATTGTTAAACAGTCATATTATTAATCATTACCTTTTATCATATCATCATTCTGAACAGTCGAAACCTCATGCATCTGCAAAAAACCCAGCCTCACCCATGATTCAGTACTACACAACTTGGTTTAATTATTTATTTACTAGATAACTAAATAATCACAGAATAAACATACATCCTTAATACATGAGACAAAGGTCCCTAGCAGACAGACACAATATGGTGGCTTTTACATAGCAACATGGATAGGGAGAGAGAGAGAGAGAGAGAGAGAGAGAGAAGGACAATTATCATCAATACATTTCAAAACTATTCTCACAGTAATCATATAGTTTGCACACAAACCACTGCCCGTTTGGATAAGAAAGCATAAATGTATTTTATGTGTGAATGCCTTTGTTCACCGTTTATCTCAGTCAGAACCTGCCCTTCTTAGGAAGGTTGTCGGTCTTTCAGCGGCAAGCTTGTATGGCTCTGATTGTCTGAAAGGGGTCTCCCCATTACTGTCTTCTATTGTTGTTCACTCTGGAAGATAGCTAGCCAGGCGTGTCGACGGTTCCTATTGGTGATGAGCATAGTAGGATAGTCTCACTTGGATTTGTTTTTCTAGATATTTGACTCAATATAGCTAATCAGCAGTACCAGTGATTGTCTGAGAGGGGAGTTTGTTTTCCCCTCGTGTTTGTATTCTGATTCGGACTACATTGGACATGAGCTGCAGCTCACCATCTTTCTGGTCTTGTCTGGGTGATGAGTTATTTTCTTCACCTCGTGTTGAGGTTCAAAGTTCCAACCATTTAGCTCCTGCCTCATGTTTCCTGGTCTGAAGGTTGATTTCTCTCCCAGGTCTTTATGAACTCTGGTCAATAGTTCCATCAGTCTGACACACTCTCTGACCTCACTCGGGGCGTGGCTACTTATTATGCACAGTTTATAGGAGATAGATTTCCTTATACCTCCTAAAATCACATTCCTATCTCAACAAAAATACTTTCATACTTTGTCATATTTCATATACAATGTTAAGGATGGAGACTTCATACCTGTAGTGTAAATACTTTCCAAGTTACAGTATTACCTTTATAACCTTTTTAATAACATCACTAAATAAAAAACAAGTTGACATTAGTTTTCCATAGATCTTCTCTGACCATTTCCCACATTCTTATGTTAGAAATATTGTTTCAGTATTCACTTTAGAATGTGTTAGAGTTAGTTTCGGCGAGAAGACTGTCTGGGAGGAAGAGAAGAGGGAGGAAGAGAGTCTTCTCCTTCATTTACGACAGGGCATGAGGTGTCAAAACCCCAAAACCAGTGTCCTCCTGCCCTCTGCGTGTGAGAGGGGGTCTGGTGGAAGTTTATTCATTGCAAACCTGATCTGCCCATTTGGATCACACCAGGACAGTCATGACAAATATAATAAAACATTGTTTTTAATTCCATGAAGTATGATTTTTTATTAATAAGTATATTTGAGTTTAACCATAATATTTGTTGTACCTTTTCTGGAGGATAAAACTGAAATTGTAACCAGTTTTGTATAGCCTGTTTAAGAAAGGGCGATCCTTTAAACAAAATTGAATGTGCAATAATAGTGTTTAACATAATTCTTTAATGACTATCTATATCATCTCTGTTCCCCACACACAATTGTCTGTAAGGTCTTTCAGTCAAACAGTGAATGTCAAGATTCAACCAGAAAGACCAGTAAGGTTTTCCAATGCCTCGCAAAGAAGGGCACCAATTGGTAGATGGGGGAAAAAAAACATTGAATATGCTTTTTAGCATGCTGAAGTTATTAATTGCACTTTGGGTGGTGTATTTGAGGTGTGCCAAGTAGTCGGACAAAACGAGTATTGCAAAGGATTTGGCCAGTTTTCTGGATATGATCATGATCCGAGTTTCTTTCGTAACTATCTGTGATCTGAAAAAAGGTTATTTTAAGGTGTCAGCGCGCATCTTTCTCATATCAGTCAGTCAAGTGAGGTGCTATGTGGTCTAAGTAAGTCAACTGGCTAGTTTGCCTGCCTGTAGAGAAAAGGGCGGGCTGCACGTTGATCCTGCTGCTCTGTTGGAATAAAGTGAAGTTGTATTTCTCTGTCCACTAACTTAATAATTTCACCTGACCGCTTTCACTTCTCTTTTTCGGTCTGATCATTCAGACTGCTGCTGCCTCCTGTTAGCCTGCTACTATGATAAATGAAATGGCAAGGACGTTTGCTATCAATGTGTTTAATATCTAACAAGCGGGGTGAGGGTAGGGAAAAAAATATGAAACGCTGCTGCACATTTTGACTGATAGCAAACTTGTCTGCCCACTGCAAGTTGAGGACACACAGACACAGGTCAGACACACTCACAACCCTCTACGGCACCAAATCTGCAACTTGTTTGGTCTACTGTTTGGTCTATATGTGCAGGGAGATAGATATTTTGCCAATATCTACTTAGGCGTCATTTCAGTTTTTTCTGATCACGAGTATCATCCGATCAGACTATAAACTGTCAATTTACAGATAAGATAACAAAGACGAGTGTGGCCATGTCAGCACACCCCTATGGTGTATCAATACACCCAGTCATTACAAAGATACAAGCGTCCTTTCTAACTCAGTTGCTGGAGAGGAAGGAAACCTCTCAGGGATTTCACCATGAGGCCAATGGTGACTTTCAAACAGTTACAGTTTAATGGCTGTAATAGGAGAAAAATAGGAATGATCAACAACATTATAGTTGATCCACAATATGTACCTAAATCACAGAGTGAAAAGAAGGAAGCCTGTACAGAATAAAATATATTGCAATAAGGCACTAAAATAAAACTGATAAAAATGTGGCAAAAAAATGTACTTCATGTCCTGAATACAAAGCGATTTGTTTTGGGCAAATCCAACACAACACATCACTGAGTACCACTTCATATTTTAAGCATAGTCGTGACTACATCATATTATGGATCTGCTTGTCATCGGCAAGGACTAGGGAGTTTTTTTTTAGGATGAAAAGAAACGGAGCTAAGCACAGGCACAATCCTAGAGGAAACCCTGGTTCATTTTGCTTTCCAACAGACCCTGGGAGACCAATTCACCTTTCAGCAGGAAAATAACCTAAAACACAAGGCCAAATATACAGTGGGGAGAACAAGTATTTGATACACTGCCAATTTTGCAGGTTTTCCTACATAGAAAGCATGTAGAGGTCTGTCATTTTTATCATAGGTACACTTCAACTATGAGAGACGGAATATAACACAAAAATCCAGAACATCATGTATGATTTTAAAGTAATTCATTTGCATTTTATTGCATGACATAAGTCCTGTTCTCCACTCATTACCTGTATTAACTGCACCTGTTTGAACTCGTTACCTGTATAAAAGACACCTGTCCACACACTCAATCAAACAGATTCCAACCTCTCCACAATGGCCAAGACCAGAGAGCTGTGTAAGGACATCAGGGATAAAATTATAGACCTGCACAAGGCTGGGATCGGCTACAGGACAATAGGCAAGCAGCTTGGTGAGAAGGCAAAAACTGTTGGCGCAATTATTAGAAAATGGAAGAAGTCCAAGATGACGGTCAATCACCCTCGGTCTGGGGCTCCATGAAAGATCTCACCTCGTTGGGCATCAATGATCATGAGGAAGGTGAGGGATCAGCCCAGAACTACACGGCAGGACCTGGTCAATGACCTGAAGAGAGCTGGGACCACAGTCTCAAAGAAAACCATTAGTAACACACTACGCCATCATGGATTAAAATCCGGCAGCACACGCAAGGTCCCCCTGCTCAAGCCAGCGCATGTCCAGGCCCGTCTGAAGTTTGCCCAGGACCATCTGGATGACCCAGAGGAGGAATGGGAGAAGGTCATGTGGTCTGATGAGACAAAAATAGAGCTTTTTGGTCTAAAATCCACTCGCTGTGTTTGGAGGAAGAAGAAGGATAAGTACAACCCCAAGAACACCATCCCAACCATGAAGCATGGAGGTGGAAACATCATTCTTTGGGGATGTTTTTCTGCAAAGGGGACAGGACGACTGCACCGTATTGAGGGGAGGATGGATAGGGTCATGTTTCGCGAGACCTTGGCCAACAACCTCCTTCCCTCAGTAAGAGCATTGAAGATGTGTCTTCCAGCATGACAACGACCCGAAACACACAGCCAGGGCAACTAAGGTGTGGCTCTGTAAGAAGCATCTCAAGGTTCTGGAGTGGCCTAGCCAGTCTCCAGACCTGAACCCAATAGAAAATCTTTGGAGGGAGCTGAAAGTCCGTATTGCCCAGCGACAGCCCCGAAACCTGAAGGATCGGGAGAAGGTCTGTATGGGGGTGTGGGCCAAAATCCCTGCTGCAGTGTGTGCAAACCTGGTCAAGAACTACAGGAAACGTATGATCTCTGTAATTGCAAACAAAGGTTTCTGTACCAAATATTAAGTTCTACTTTTCTGATGTATCAAATACTTATGTCATGCAATAAAATGAAAATTAATTACTTCTTATTATTAAATCTCCCCACTGTACACTGGAGTTGTTTACCAAGATTACATTGAATGTTCCTGAGTGAACTAGTTAAAGTTTAAAAAATCATTGGCTAGACTTGAAAATGGCTGTCTAGCAATGATGAACAACTATTGGGGGGACTTAGGGGATAAGTGGTGGGGGGGTGGGCAGGAAGAGATATGAGGGGGTGAGGACTGACAACCAACCTGTGTTGCTAGGCAGGTTGTGAAGGGGATGTGGGCGGTTGGATGGATCGAGACATTTTGGGCTGGGGGGAATGGGATGGGGAGTTGGGGGTGTTGGCCCATTTCATCTAGTGTGATCAATATGATACTTTCTCTGTATTTATTTATTATTATTTTGAGTGGCAGCCCACGGGTACATGTTTTAACCCCCAGCCCCTCCCCCAACAAGAGATGAAGGGGGTGAAAGAGAGAGAGAGAGGGGCGAAGGGGGTGAAAGAGAGAGAGAGAGGGGCGGAGGGAGAAGAGAGTGAGTTTGAGGGATTATGATTCATGAATCAAGTTGAGTCTTCTTTATTATTAAACACCAGGTGACTTTTCCCAACCTGCTCATGAATCAAGTTGTCTTTTTTTAACACCAGGTGACTCTTCCCAACCTGCTGATATGAAACTCTGTTGACAGCAATATCCTTAAACCTACACACACGAGCGCAACTAAAGTAAATAACAGGGAAATTACAAATGGTAAACTCATGGCTAGCTCATCATGATAGACAAATTGAGTTGAATAATGATAAGGTAAAATGTGTACTACCCATGCTCAAGGCAATCCAACACATTCAAAAAGTATAGACAGACTGGTGTACTGATGACACAGTGGGTATCATGAGCTATCCCCAACACTGTATTGTCCTCTACTAATGGATAGCAGTGACTGATCTTCCTCTATCACGCACACACTCACACAGAGTCGCACACACTCGCAAACACGTTGTGCATCTCAGCATTATGAACCACATGAAATCAAATATCCGCTCAAGAGGGTATATTCCCACTACACTTAAGTGAAGTGACATCTCTCTCTCTCCCTTTCTCTCTTATTATTTGTCTCATTGTTTTTCTATTTCTCCCTCTGTAAGAGGAGGAAGATAAGGAAGAAGAGAGAGAAGAGGAAGTGCAGCGATCCTTCTATATCTCATAAATTCAATATATTCATGTTGGCTTGGCTCTTAAAAGTGCTGCGGAGTGCATTTGGGAAGTATATAATTCACACAATTGTAAGAGGGCCGATGGTGATGCATGGAGACGCCAGGGTTCGCTTCATTTTCACAGCAACTCCTCTCCGTCATATATGCGCCACCTTAATTCCTTCCGCTGGCCTAATATGTTTTTAATGCAGCCTGTGACTTATGTTGCTGTCAGATGCCGGACCACATAGGGATGCCAAGAGCTAGTGGGCGGCAGTTGGAGACTGGAAAAGGTGGCTAAGATTAATCGGATGGTGGGGGCATCTCACACTTGATCAAATACATATTAACTAAGATCACAGAGAGAGCGAAACCTTGCCGAGTCAAAACATGTATTTTAACTTGTCTCTGCTCTCGATTAATGAGGCCCATTGTTCCGAGGTTGGTTCTATGTAACAATACGGATTGACCCCAGGCAACAATTGATTTCATCAATAGCCAGCAGAGGCAGGCAAATTGCTCATCGCCTCGCAGTCCAATGCAAACTTTATTAATTTCCACAGTATGTCTTCCTGGAAACATATTTTACAGTCAATTTACTGCGATGCATAATAAATATGTGTCATATTCTGATCAACAGACACTTTATTTAAAACCTTAGGCAGTTGCCTTTGTGGCGCCTGTGGTGACAATATATGGCTTTGCCCCCCAAAACGTCCCCAGGGAATAACACAGGACTATGGTTCTTTCATACCATTAGGCAGAGTCTAGGCAGCGTTGCAAAGAAAAAGCTATATCTCAGACTGGCCAATAAAAAGGGGTCAAAAGAACATCGACACTGGACAGAGGAGCTCTGCCTAGAAGGCCAGCATCCAGGAGTCACCTCTTCACTGTTGACGTTGAGACTGGTGATTTGCGGGTGCTATTTAAGGAAACTGCCAGTTGAGGACTTGTGAGGCGTCTGTTTCACAAACTAGACACTCTAATATACTTGTCCTCTTGCTCACTTGTGCACCGGGGCCTCACACTCCTCTTTATATTCTGGTTAGAGACAGTTTGCACTGTTCTGTGAAGGGAGTAGTACACAGCGTTGTACGAGATCTTCAGTTTCTTGGCTATTTCTCACATGAATCGCCTTCATTTCTCAGAACAAGTATATAATTATGAGTTTCAGAAGAAAGGTCTTTGTTTCTGGCCATTTTGAGTCTGTAATCGAACCCACAAATGCTGATTCTCCACATACTCAACTTGTCTAAAGAAGGCCAGTTTCATTGCTTCGCATTAGGGGGCGCTATAAAAAAATGTGGATGAAAAACGTTCCCGTTTTAAACAAGATATTTTGTCACGAAAAGATGCTTGACTATGCATATAATTGACAGCTTTGGAAAGAAAAGACTGACGTTTCCAAAACTGCAAAGATATTGTCTGTGAGTGCCACAGAACTGATGTTAAAGGCGAAACCCAGATAAAAATCCAACCAGGAAGTGCCGCATTTTTTGAAACCGCCTCATGCCAATGACTCCTTATATGGCTGTGAATGAGCTACGAATGAGCTACGAATGAGCTTACGTTTTCCACGTATTCCCCAAGGTGTCTACAGCATTGCGACGTCTTTTTACGCATTTCCATTGAAGAATAGCCGTAAGGGACCATATATAGCAAGTGGTCACATGGTGTCTCCTGCAGAAAATCTTGAGTAAAATACTGAGGTAGCCATTTTTCCAATCGCTTCTTATGAGAAACCAATTGCCTCGACGGATGTATTATCGAATATATATGTTTAAAACACCTTGAGGATGGATCCTTAACAACATTTGCCGTGTTTCTGTCGATATTATGGAGTTAATTTTGAAAAAAGTTTGGCGTTGTAGTGGTAGCATTTGCCGGTCGATTTCTCAGCCAAGCATGATGAACAAATGGGAGCTATTTCGCCTACAAAAATAATATTTTTGGAAAAAAGGAACATTTGCTATCTAACTGGGAGTCTCCTGAGTAAAAGTATCTGAAGTTCTTCAAAGGTAAATGATTTAATTTGGTTGCTTTTCTTATTTTCATGAAAATGTTGCCTGCTGCCAGCAGAGCCTAGCATAGAATTATGCCATGATAAACTTACACAAATGCTTGTCTAGCGTTGGCTGTAACGCATATTTTGAAAATCTGAGATGACAGTGTTGTTAACAAAAGGCTAAGCTTGTGTTTGAATATATTTATTTCATTTGCGATTTTCATGAATAGGAAAAGTTACTAGGGGTATTTATGTCCGCTGCGTTATGCCGATTCGTTTGAGGCTATGATTACGATCCAGGATCCGGGATTGCTCGTCGCAAGAGGTTTCAATAAGAACAAAGGTTTTCAGCTGTGCTAACATAATTGCAAAAGGGTTATCTAATGATCAATCAGCCTTTTAAAATGCTAAACTTGGATTAGCTAACTAGAGGTCGACCGATTATGTTTTTTCAACGCCGATACCGATTAATCGGACAATTTTTATTTATTTATTTGTAATAATGACAATTACAACAATACTGAATGAATAATTATTTTAACTTAATATAATACGTAAATAATGAAACATGTTCTATTTGGTTTAAATAATGCAAAAACAAAGTGTTGGAGAAGAAAGTAAAAGTGCAATTTTTTGCTATGTAAGAAAGCTAACGTTTCAGTTCCTTGCTCAGAACATGAGAACATATGAAAGCTGGTGGTTCCTTTTAACATGAGTCTTCAATATTCCCAGGTAAGAAGTTTTAGGTTGTAGTTATTATAGGAATTATTTTACTATTTCCCTCTATACCATTTGTATTTCATTAATCTTTGACTATTAGATGTTCTTATAGGCACTTTAGTATTGCCAGTGTAACAGTATAGCTTCCGTCCCTCTCCTCGCTCCTACCTGGGCTCGAACCAGCAACACAACGACAACAGCCACCATCGAAGCAGCGTTACCCATGCAGAGCAAGGGGAACAACTACTAGAAGGCTCAGAGCGAGTGACGTTTGAAACGCTATTAGCGCACGCTAACTAGCTAGCCATTTCACTTCGGTTACACCAGCCTCATCTCGGGAGTTTATAGGCTTGAAGTCATAAACAGCGCAATGCTTGACCACAAGGAAGAGCTGCTGGCAAAATGCACGAAAGTGCTGTTTGAATGAATGTTTACGCGCCTGCTTCTGCCTACCACCGCTCATTCAGATACTAAGATACTTGTATGCTCAGGCAGATTATATGCAACGCAGGACACGCTAGATAATATCTAGTAATATCATCAACCATGTGTAGTTAACTAGTGATTATGATTGATTGTTTTTTATAAGATAAGTTTAATGCTAGCTAACAACTTACCTTGGCTTACTGTATTCGCATAACAGGCAGTCTCCTTGAGGAGTGCAACGAGAGAGAGGCAGGTCGTTATTGCATTGGACTAGTTAACTGTAAGGTTGCAGGACCAACCGTTCCTAGGCCGTCATTAAAAATAAGAATGTGTTCTTACCTGACTTGCCTAGTTAAATAGAGGTATAAAAAAAATATATATTTTTTTAAATCAGCGCCCAAAAATACCGATTTCCGATTGGTATGAAAACTTGAAATCTGCCCTAATTAGCTCTATAGCTAACACAAGGTGCCATTTGAACACAGGAGTGATGGTTGCTGATAAAGGGCCTCTGTACGCCTATGTAGATATTGCATAAAAAATCAGCAATTTCCAGCTACAATAGTCATTTACAACGTCTACACTGTATTTCTGATCAATTGGATGTTATTTTAAGGAACAATTTTTTCTTCTTTAAAAAACAAGGACATTTCTAAGTGACCCCAAACTTTTGAATGGTAGTGTATACTTACAGCAATGAAATATTCTATAGAGCTGTCTCATTGCATGGACCATGAAACAACCAAGGAATTCAGAACAATTGTACTGTATGTCCCCTACCATTCTATGAGTTTGGATGTGCTGTTCTCTTGCTCAGCCTCCACACCCAGTGGCCATGCTAGTTTATCTTCAGTGCACTTTGTATGTACGCCCATACACTGCAGCCTAATTGAAATGTTCAAGGGTCCTTCTCTTAAAACTCTTTGATGTTTCTCTCTCTAGCCTGATACTCCCTACCCTCTCTAATCAACACAATAAGAGCAAGAAACCACTCAGCTCAGCCAGCGCCGTTGCTGCTACGCTGCTTTAAAAATGCATGTCTTCTTCTGCAAATGTATGCCCCCAGGGGAGTTCCCACTTTCTCACTTTACTTCTCCATGCAGGCTGTGTTTCTCCCCCGGGGGAGGCATGGTTTGATAAAACACCACATTGAATAATGACATGCATGACTACTGTCTGCCTGAATGCTATAGATCAGCCCCGAAGGTGAAGGCAGTTCAGGGTGGAAGGAAGTATTTGTGTGTGTGTGGGGGTGGGTGTGTGTGCATGCGTGTGTGTGTAGGATTTGCAGATGTAAGGCACCTCATTCTCTCAGGGTGGGGTTAGCTAATTCTGCTGCTCAGCCTTGTGCATATAAATTTATCCAGTCTTTCTCCCTACAGTGGCTGAAACTCCAGGGCATGGAAAGGTCATCAGTACCTTCCCACTGTGCACAAACTGGTTGAATCAATGTTGTTTCAATGTAATTTGTCATTGTATTGTGGCGTGGAATCAATGGAAAATACATTGGATTTAAAAAAAGTAATTCATCGTTGTTTTGTGACATTTCAACCACAGGTCATCATGGTAACCAATTTTCAACCCAGAACCCAAGGAACTTGTCCACAAGATAACAAATTACATGTTAGATTCACTTCTCCATCTCAACCAAAAATAAAAGTTAGAGAATAGGTGTAAGCCAGTAGCTCAGATAGAACTATCCAAGCAGTAGATACATCTCCTTTAAATGTTGATATTTGGTTGCGTTGTCAACCAAATACAACCAAATGCAATACTACCTTTGTAATATAGTTAAGGCTATCTCACATAGTAATGTAACAGTATTTATGCAACCTTAAAATGAGTAACATCATGGACACATTTTAAAGTTACTGTAACAATAAATATATTCTTATATAGTCATAGAAAGTGTGCATGTTCAAGATAGTATGCAAAGGTCGCAGGTCTGTGGAAATCTTCACAAATGCTAGAATAATCTGCAATGACATTGATCACTTGCAGAGCAAGTCTTTTGCTAACCTCGTTGGTCTTCTTTTTATAAACATTTTTAAATTGAAGCCTAAGAGAGATCATTATTTACTTTAATTAATCTCAACCGCAATCCAGGTAATTTGGTTGTGCGATTAGATGAAGCACAGTGATAACACATTAAGTTGTTGTATAAATAAACACAATTCAGACATTGATTTTCCATTTCCCAATTTGGTTGTGCTTTTAGATGGTTGAAAGCATAGTGATAAGCCATTTGGGAATTCTACAAACTTTGGCTGTCTTTTTGAGTGGGCGAAAATAGGTTGTAATCTCATTGATCAACCTTATAACCAAATATGACCCAAATATCCACATTGAAATTACGTGGTTTGCCCAGTAGGTTGAGACTGTAGGACCGTATACCAGTTCAAATCAAATTAAAGCCAATTTTATTTGTCACACGCGTTCACCTTACAGTGAAATGCTTACTTACAAGCCCTTAAAACCTGTTGATGACAGGGGTCACCCCCCCCCCCCCCCCGTTCAGCTCAAACCGTGGCGCATGGAACGCAAAAATATTTGTAGAAATATTTAACCTCCACACATTAACAAGTCCTATAGCTCAAATGAAAGATAAACACCTTGTTCATCTACCCAGCATGTCAGATTTTTTAAATGTTTTACGGCGAAAACACACCACATATTTATATTAGACCACCACCGAAACCAAGACAAGAGGCAGCCATTTTGTCCCAGAAAATATAAAATTATAAAAGAAGGATTAAAAAATAAATAATTCACTAACCTTTTGAAAATCTTCATCAGATGACAGTAATAGGACATGTTACACAGTACATTTTTTTTTTCAATAATATGCCATTTATATCCATAAATGTCCATTTACATTGAGTTCATGTTCAGAAATTACTCAAAAATGTTTTCTCGCGGCACTTACTCAAATCACTCCCATAGGGCGTTCTCGTGGGATTTGAACGATTAAACGCTCTACAGAATGAGGACATCTAGTGGAAGACATAGAACGTGTCCCCAGATCCATAAGTGGTTGGGAAGGGTGGGGGCGATGACGTCAAAGTTGCTCCAACTTTCATGACCACAAGAATGCCTGCCCTGTGAGTTCTGCTATACTTACAGACATAATTCCAACGTTTTTAGAGGCTTTAGAGTGTTTTCTATCCAATAATAATATTATATGCATATATTAGCAATTTTTGACAAAAAAAAATTCAGTTTACTAGGGGTACCCAATTCCTCCAAAGGGGGCATAAGTCAGCCATATCCTCAACAGGTACAATGCAGTTTTAAGAAAATACCTAAAAAAAAAGTTAAAAAGATAAGAAAAACAAATAATTAAAGAGCAGCAGTAAATAACAATAGTGGGAATACGGGTACAGAGACATGTGGGTAGAGTTTTTAAAGTGACTTATGCATAGATAATAACAGAGACTAGCAGCAGCGTAAAAGAGGGAAGGGGGAGCAATGCAAGTAGTCTGGGTTGCCATTTGATTAGATGTTGAGTAGTCTTATGGCTTGGGTGTAGAAGCTGTTTAGAAGCCTCTTGGACCTAGACTTGGTGTTTCGGTACCACTTGCTGTGCGGTAGCAGAGAGAACATTTTACAGTGGTTCCTCCTTTAAATGTTGCAGCGTATGGAGCAGCTTGCATGGTGGCGTAGAATTCTATGGCACGTTATTTAAGTGTGAAACACTGGTACCATTACTGCTTGTTAGTGCTATTTTGACCACCAGAGGGCATCTTTGAGAAGCATTTGATAGCCTTCAATAATGGCTGTACTAGAGAGACCGGGGTTCAATTCCCTGACGGGGAGGATGGAGTAGGTTGTCCTTGTAAATAACAATTTGTTCTTAATGGACTTGCCTAAATAAAGATTACACTTAGAGCATAACATTTCTGCACTCTAATTCTAGTCTAACCAAAACCCAAACGGAGATTCAGTGAAAATAAAAATCTAATTGATTTATCAAGACCAGTCCCCATGTTTGTCTCATAGCAGGGTAAAACAGTGCTGACATAGTTGTAGGCTTCAAATCCTATTGCTTTTAACTTCAATATGCAATTTAAATAAATAAGACCTACACCACTTTTTATGGCTGCAGGGGCAGAATTGAGTGGCTTGGATGAAAAGGTGCCCATTGTAAACGGCCAGCTCCTCACTCTCAGTTGCTAATATATGCATATTATTGACGTTTCCAAAACTGTTTGAATTATGTCTGTGAGTGTAACAGAACTCATATAGCAGGCAAAAACCTGAGAAATTCAACTTTCTGTTTTTTTTCTGGGGGTGGCAGGTCTTCAACCAAGCTCTCATTGAAGTTACAGCGAGATATGGATGAGTTTTCACTTCCTACGCCTTCCACTAGATGTCAACAGTCAATATAATTTTGCCTGATGACTCTATTGTGAAGGGGGGTCGAATGAAACAGGAAATAGTCGCCACTGCCAAGAGTTGACCATGCATTCACTATGCGCGTTCACAGGGGAAGCACCTGCGTTCCACCGCTCATTTGAAGTCATTCTAATTCTCCTGTAGGAACGTTATTCAAGATATATGTAAAAAACATTCTAAAGATTGATTCAGTACATCGTTTGACATGTTTCTACTGACTGTTACGGAACTTTTGGACATTTCGTCACGTTATAGTGGACGCGCTTTGTGACTTTGGAATTGTTTACCAAACGCGCTAACCAAAGTAGCTAATTGGACATAAATAACGGACATTTTCGAACAAATCAAGCATTTATTGGGGACCTGGGATTTCTAGGACTGTTTTCTGATGAAGTTCATCAAAGGTAAGGAAACATTTATCATGTATTTTCTGGTTTCTGTTGACTCCAACGTCGTGGCAGCTAATTTGTGTTGCTTTTTCCGTAAACTATTTATTAAATCTGACACAGCGGTTGCATTAAGGAGAGGTATATCTATAATTCCGTGTGTATAACTTGTATTATCATCTACATTTATGATGAGTATTTCTGTTGAAACGATGTGGCTATGTAAAATCACTTGATGTTTTTGGAAGTAGTGAATCTAAATAGCCAATGTAAAACAAACAAAACATGCATGTATTGTGTAACATGAACAATTCAAGGTTAGTGATTAATTTGATCTTTATTTCTGGTTTTAGTGAATGCTATATTTCGCTGGAAAATGGCTGAGCTTATTGTGGTTTGGTGGAGACCTAACAATCGTTTGTAGTGCTTTTGCTGAAAAGCCTATTTGAAATTGGACACTTTGGTGGGATTAACAACGAGAATAGCTTTAAAATGATATAAAACACATGTATGTTTTCGGAATTGTAATTTTGAGATTTCTGTGGTTTGAATTTGGCGCCCTCTATTTTCACTGGTAGTTGTCATATCGATCCCATTACCGGGATTGCAGCCATAACAAGTTAACAGCACATTACTCAACACTAGTGAGACTTTTATCGCCTATGGTAGATTGAAAAATATGACGTGAATCTCCTCCAATAATTACATATAGAGAATTGGAGGATATTTCTTTCATTCAGTGATATTTATTCTCATAGTAATTCTCTATGGATCCATGACTAAATAAACATCAGCATTTTGAAAGGGTATTTTTATCATTATTTTATTAATGAAGATGCCATTATTAGTTACATTGTTTTAGTTTGAACGTGCAGACTGGCACTAAGAACAAAACAGCAGGAACATTTCCATAGTCAGCACCATTATTAGTGCAATGCCCCTTAAAGTGTTCCCCATGGGCTAGGTCGGTCTTCTGTGTGTGGCTCTGCGGCCCATCCCATGCCTCCTGCCCTCGTGCCTTGAACCATGTGCGCTTTCAGTGGATACAGGCGGTGTACAACATGAATGGTCGGGAGTGGCCTACAGTACATGCAAAATAATCCTATCAAGATAAAATAATAAAAACCTTAGTGTAACAACAGTTTTAGTTTATGTCGCACGATTCATTGTCAGTTAGACACAGTAGGACACAAAAGCATAATCCGTGCTCTAACTCCTCCTTGCGCTGGTCTGGAGCAATAAAGTGGTGATGCAGGGTACTGTACTAAATCACAAATTACCCCTAAATCCCACGGCGTAAACTTGCTACTTTTAACTTCTTATGGCTGCCATCCCGTTAACGGGATAATTGTCATCAACAACCGCTGAATTGCATAGCGCCACATTCAAATAATATTACAAAAAATATTTATATTCATGAAATCAATATAGCAAAGCACAGCTTAGCCTTTTGTTAATCCACCTGTCGTGTCAGATTTTGAAAATATGCTTTAAAGAGAAAGCAATCCAAGCGTTTGTGTAAGTTTATCGATCGCTCGAAACAAAACATTATGTACACCTAGCATCAAGTAGCTTGGTCACGAAAATCAGAAAAGCAATCAAATGAATCGTTTACCTTTGATGATCTTCGGATGTTTTCACTCACGAGACTCCCAGTTACACAACAAATGTTCCTAATGTTCCATAAAGATTATTTTTTATATCCAAAATACCTCCGTTTGTTTGGCTCGTTATGTTCAGATATCCACATGAAAGAGCGGTCACGACAACGCAGACAAATTCCAAATAGTATCCGTAATGTCCAGAGAAACATGTCAAACGTTTTTTTATAATCAATCCTCAGGTTGTTTTTAAAATATATAATCGATAATATATCAACCGCAACTGTCTTTTTCAGTCGGAGAGGGAAAGGCAATGGCTGCCCAACCTCTTACGCATACAAAACGCTGCTGGCACCCAGCCAAACAATGACGAGATGTTATCTTTCTCGCTCATTTTTCAAAATAAAAGCCTGAAACTATGTCTAAAGATGGTTGACACCTTGAGGAAGCGATAGGAAAAGGAATCTGGTTGATATCCCTTTAAATGGAGCAAAGGCAGGCTATGGAACATGGAGTTTTCAAAATAGAAGCCACTTCCTGGTTTGATTTTCCTCAGGGTTTCGCCTGCAATATCAGTTCTGTTATACTCACAGACAGTATTTTGACAGTTTTGGAAACTTTAGAGTGTTTTCTATCCAATACTAATAATAATATGCATATATTTGCAACTGAGACAGAGGAGTAGGCCGTTTAGTTTGGGCAACTTATTCATCCAAGCTACTCAATACTGCCCCCCAGCCTTGAGAAGTTAAAGGAGGAACCACTGTATGACTAGAGTGGCTGGAGTCTTTGACAATTTTTAGGGACTTCTTCTGATGTACTGGGCCGTGCGCACTTCCCTCTGTAGTGCCTTGCGGTCGGGGGCCGAGCAGTTGCCATACCAGGCAGTGATGCAACCAGGATGCTCTCGATGGTGCAGCTATATAATCTTTTTAGTATCTGAGGACCCATGCCAAATCTTTTCAATCTCCTGAGGGGTAATAGGTTTTGTTGTGCCTTCTTCACGACTGTCTTGGTGTGCTTGGACCATGTTAGTTTGTTGGCGATGTGGATGCCAAGGAACTTGAAGCACTCAATCTGCTCCACTACGTGTGCTCGGTCCTCCTTTTCCTGTAGTCCGCAATCATCTCCTTAGTCTTGATCACGTTGAGGGAGAGGTTGTTGTCCTCGCATCACATGGTCAGGTCTCTGACCTCCTCCCTATAGGCTGTCGGTGATCAAGCCTACCACTGTTGTGTCATCAGAAAACTTAATGATGGTGTTGGAGTTGTGCTTGGCAGTGCAGTCATGAGTGAACAGGGAGTACAGGAGTGGACTGAGCACGCACCCCTAAGGGGCCCCCGTGTTGAGAATCAGCGTGGCGGATGTGTTGTTACCTACCCTTACTACCTGGGGGCGGCCAGTCAGGAAGTCCAGGATCCAGTTGCAGAGGGAGGTGTTTAGTCCCAGGGTCCTTCGTGCCCTCAAAGCTCATCACTAAGCTATGGTGTTGAACGCTGAGCTGTAGTTAATGAATAGCCTTCTCACATAAGTGTTCCTTTTGTCCAGGTGGGAAAGAGCAGTGTGGAGTGCAATAGAGATTGCATCATCTGTGTATCTGTTGGGGCGGTATGCAAGTTGGTGTGGGTCTAGGGTTTCTGGTATAATGATGTTGATGTGAGCCATGAGCCATGGCCTTTCAAAGCACTTCATGTTTACAGACACGAGTGCTACAGGTCGGTAGACATTTAGACAGGTTACCTTAATAATGTTCTTGGGCACAGGGAATATGGTGGTCTGCTTAAAACATGTTGGTAATACAGACTCGGTCAGGGAGTTTCTCTGCATTAAAGTCACAGGCCACTCGGAGCACCGTCTCTGAATTAGCGTTTTCCTGTTTGATTATGACTGAATACAGCTCATTTACTGCGGATCTAGTGCCAACCTCGCTCTTTTGTTGTAGGGAGACAGCTACGAAAAATACAGATGAAAACTCTCAAGGTAGATAGTGTGGTCTAAAGCTTATCATGAGATACTCAGGTGAGCAAAACTTTGAGACTTCCTTAGATATCGTGCACCAGCTGTTATCTCCTGCAGTCTCACCACAGTTTATTACCACTTAGCAGACAGTTCCAGTCCCCCCCAGATACGGAAAACCTGGAGGGGCTCTTGCTGTCTTATTTTATGTCCACAGAGTTATAGCCGGGTCGGTTCAAACATAGGCTAAGGATTCTCTTTGCTTACTTTAGACAAACACACACATACATTCCTTCTTCCACAATGGTTATCATTTCCAATTAACCCTTGTCCATGCTACATAACCTCTTTCTTAGGAACTAACATTTTTTATCAGATATTGTAAAACAGGGTAGAGTTTAATTAGTTATAGTTCTATTTAAACGTACACATTGTTTAGTCATTATTCAAACAATTCATAACACACCCTTACCTGCCGATCTATAAATTATGTCTCCGTAATCTAGCATGGGTAGGATGGTCATCTGAATCAGGGTTAGTTTCCTTTATCGTAATCGCTCCTCTTTCACCCCAGTTACCAAACTAAGTCTAGATGTATCTTTAGCCTGCAGCTCTGAAGGCCAAGCATTTCACTGTATGTGTCAGGCAGGCAGTCAGAAAGGCAGAGTGCGAAGGTGGCAGACAGACAGGCAGGCAGGAAATCAAGCAGGCTGATATGCAGACAGGCTGGCAGACACTAGATGGTCAGTGTGTGTTTGTTGGCCCTTGTGCTCCCATCATTAAAGAGCTCATGTTGTTACACCTTTAAATCCTCTTAGCTCTGGCTTGATGTGGCACCTAGGGCTAGTTTCGGGACAAATAGCAGCATTATTTATCTCGTTAGTGATAAATATAGCCCATTGCATGGGTACATTTGTGGATAAAAACACTGATAATGGTGTCTCAACAGTGTGTTTTTTTTGTGGCCATTTCTGTGAACAAGCTTGCCGTTTTCATCTACAGGCCATATCTTTTTTTTTTTCAAAACTCATACTCATCTCTTGGTGAAAATGGCTATCTTCAGCTCTAGGCTTCGTGGCTTCGGCTGGCACATTAAGAGTCTGACACGCTCTCCACTATGGCTGCATGTAAGCTTCATAATAGTCACACACAGCCTTGATCAGGCATTTCATTACGACTTTGACGTCATACCTGTCACATTCTTTCCATCAGGCTGCAGCACACTGACCATTTTTTTTTTACAGTGCATTCTGGAATTATTCAGAACCTTTGACTTTTTCCACATTTTGTTAAGTTACAGCCTTATTCCAAAATCTATTTTGGAATGTACTTATTTACATAAGTATTTAGACCCTTTACGATGAGACTCGAAATAGAGCTCAGTTGCATCCTGCTTCCATTGATCATCCTTGAGATGCTTTATACAACTTGGAGTCCACCGGTGGTAAATTAAATTGATAAGATTTGGAAGGGACACACTTGTCTTTATAAGGTCCCACAGTTGAGAGTGCGTGTCAGAGCAAAAACCAAACCATGAGGTCGAAGGAATTGCCCGTAGGGGCCATAGACAGGATTGTGTCGAGGCAAATGGAAGAAGGCCAAAATAAGCAATCGGGGGAGAAGGGCTTTGGTCAGGGAGGTGACCAAGAACACGATGGTCCCTCTGACAGAGCTCCAGAGTTCCTCTGTGGAGATGGGAGAACCTTCCAGAAGGACAACCATCTACAGTACCTTCGGAAACTATTCAGACCCCTTGACTTTTTCCACATTTTGTTAGGTTACAGCCTTATTCTAAAATGGATTAAATCATGTTTTTCCCTCATCGATATACACACAATACCCCATAATGACAAAGCAAAAACAGTTTTTAGAAATGTTTGCTAATAAAAAATGAAATGTCACATTTACATAAGTATTTAGACCCTTTACTCAGTACATTGTTTAAGCACCTTTAGCAGGGATTACAGCCTCAAGTTTTCTTGAGTATGACGCTACAAGTTTGGCACATCTGTATTTGGAGAGTTTCTCCCATTCTTCTCTGCAGATCCTCTCAAGCTCTGTCAGGTTGGATAGAGAAAGTTGCTGCGCAGCTCTTTTCAGGCCTCTCAAGAGATAATTTCTTTAGATAATATTTTCAGGTCTCAGAAGTCTGGCAAAGCCTCCTCACCTTCTTACCTTTCTCATTGACCACAGATGGTAAAACTACTAGACAGAGTTTCACCATGTTCCTTCCATCTGTCAAGTCCAGCAGAACAACATGTGTAAATATTCTCCTACATGCTTCATCCCTCATCCCACGTCCCTCCACTGATCTGACTGGACTGAATAAGGCAGAGCTAGGAGATCATTCATGAGATGAGGCAAGGTGTTGGCAGGAGCCCTTACATACAGTGTGCAAAGTCACTTCCTGACCAGTCCATTCAAAGACTATAAGGAAGTGGGACACAAATAGAGAGGGAGCCTCTTTAACAAGTACATCCATGGCTTGGACATTTGCCAGGCAAGGTTATGGCACATAGCTCTCCAAAACCAGCTGAAGTGTATGATGCACTTTAAATGCAAAGCATACCTAATTCAATTTTTAAATGATTTTTCAGAAGTGCTGCTTAAATCTTCTCTCTCTCTCTGTCTACAAAAAGGCTAAGGCACTGAAGCAGATAATTTCAGTCCTTCTGACATGAATAAAAAACAACCCTTTGCAGAGACTGGTTGGTTTATATTGTCACATATATGCAGGTGGAAAGGAGTAGAGGTGTTTCATCCATGGTAGTGATGGATGAGATGAGGACGTGCAAGCGGAGGAAGGGAGTGACATTGCTGCAGGCATTTGATCCTATCACAGAAATCGAAGCTGTTTCTTTGTTTTTTCCCCATCACAACACAACAACTGATGTTTGAGTAAAAAGCTTGTGTTGTGTGGTAGGCTCAGTAGCATGAGGACACAATGGGTATGATTAAACGTAAGTTTACTCTGCAAGCATAGAACTCCATCACAGCATACATCATCAGCACGTGCACACTCTTCTTCTACATATCTCTATATCATCGAAGTAGGTACTTCCATTCTGAATGTAATAGATTTTTTATAATTCATGTATGTCTCTCGTGGTAATCTTGGGTAGTGCAGCAGAAAACAACTGCTTGAGACATCAATAAACTATTGGGGCAGACTGTGGAGATCCTGTGGGAGGGACAGAGGGCCTTGACAAAAGACTGAAACACACGCAGTCCAGTCAGTGTTCTTTCATGCCTTTTTTAATGCTGCCTCTCTTTAGTAGATTGCTTGGGAATTTTACAACCTATTGACTAAGGTGAAGGTCTGTATTTTTTCTCCATCTACATTACAGTGTGCTACTGTATAAATCCATATCCTGAACCCCTATCTGCTACAGCCAGCTGGTACAATAAATAGACAAGTGTGTTGGCAGTCCATTTGCACATGTTGGATGGAAGTGTCTTCCTCAGAAGGTGTATTACTCATGTATATAGAAGACATACTCCTTTTTAGAGAGTAGCCTTGGGAGTTGAGTGAGTTTACTAATCCTTTATGTGTGGTGTTTTATGGTGTTACGGTCATGTACATATAATTAAATCAATCTTAGAAGGTTAGAAGGTGTTTGGTATGGCTTAATTCCCATGATAGATAATATGCTGCATTTATCCAACAGCTCAAGCAGTGCTGAAGTAAATGTAAAGCTATAACCACATTTAAGCTAGTAAATTGACTGGAAAAAATTACCCCATGTGACAACTGTGTCTGCCAAATTGCATAGTGCTTTTGCAATTACACAGTTCTCTCATTGAGCAACACCACCTCCGCCACACTGATCCTCACAGGGGGCTGCACGGGGTGCTTGCTCAGCCCCTTCCTGTAAGCCCTTTTCACCTATGACTGCGTGGCGATGCACGTCTCCAATTCAATCATCAAGTTTGATGTGGTAGCCATAATTGGTTGCCATGATTACCATTAACGACAAAACAGCCTACAGGGCTGCTGTGCTTCTAGCTCCTAGGCAACATTGCAGTATATTCTTTTTTAATGGGTTATTTCTTACATTATTAGCCCAGAAATGTTTTTGTGTTATTACATACAACCGGAAATAACTTTTGGATATCAGATCGACAGTAACTCCTCAGCATTACGACCAGGAATATGACTTTCCTGAATTGTTCGTACCTCCCAGGGAAATGTAACTGTTTCTAGAGGCTAATCCAAAACAGAGAGAAGAGGTATTCGGAGTGGACTCCTAGTCCGACTCAGAAGGCGTGCACACCACCCATCGCTTCCAAGTATATTACTCGCTAATGTTCAGTCTCTGGATAATAAAGTTGGTGAGCTCAGGGCTAGGATCTCCTTTAGAGAGACATCGGGGATTGTACTATACTCTGTTTCATGGAAACATGGCTCTCTCTGGATATACTGTCTGAGTCTATACAGCCAGCTGGATTCTCAGTTCATCGCACGGAATAAAGATCTACGGGAAGAAGGCTGGGGGTGTATTCTTCATGACTAACTACTCATGGTGTGATTGTGATAACATACAGAATATCAATTCCTTTTATTCTCCCAACCTAGAATACCTCACAATCAAGTTACCTCCCAAGAGAATTCTCTTCGGTTATAGTTACAGACGTGTATATTCCCCATCAAGCCAATACAACGACGGCCCTCTAAGAACTACACTGGACTCTATGCAAACTGGAAACCACATATTCCGAGGTCGCATTTATTGTAGCCGGGGATTTTAACAAAGCTAGTCTGAGGAAAACGCTACCGAAGTTCTACCACCACATTGACTGTAGCACTCGCTCTGAGAAAACATTGGACCACTATTACTCAACTTTTTGAAATGCCTACAAGGCCTTCCCCCGCCCACCCTTTGGAAAATCAGATCAGTACTCCATTTTGCTCCTCCCTTCCTATAGGCAGAAACTCAAACAGGAAGTACCCGTGCTACGGACTATTCAACGCTGATCTGACCAATCGGAATCCATGTTTCAAGATTGTTTTGATCACGTGGACTAGGATTTGTTTCCTGGTAGCCTCTGAAAATATTTACAAATACACGGATACTGTGACTGACTATCAGGAAATGTATAGGAAATATTGTTCCCACTGTGACTATTAAAACCCACCCAAACCAGAAACCGTGGATAGATGGAAGCATTCGTTTAAAACTGAAAGCGCAAACCATTGCATTGAACCATGGCAAGGTGACTGAGAATATGGCCGAATACAAACAGTGGTGTTATTCCCTCCAACTCAATCATCAAGTTTGCAGATGGCACAACAGTACTAGGCTTGATTACCAACAATGAAGAGACAGCCTACAGGGAGGAGGTATGGGCCCTGGGTGTGTGGTGCCAGGAAATTAACCTCTCACTGAATGTTAACAAAACAAAGGAGCTGATTGTGGACTTCAGGAAATGGCAGAGGGAGCACCCCCCTATCCACACCGACTGGACCTCAGTGGAGAAGATGGAAAGCTTCAAGTTCCACTGTTTACACATCACTGACAAACTGAAATGGTCCACCCACACAGACAGTGTGGTGAAGAAGGTGCAACAGTGCCTCTTCAACCTCAGGAGGCTGAGGAAATGTGTCTTGGCACCTAAAAAACTCACAAACTTTTACAGATGCACATTTGAGAGCATCCTGTCAGGCTGTTTCACCTCCCGCAACCACAGGGCTCTCCAGAGGGTGGAGTGGTCTGCCCCTCGCATCACCGGGGGCAAACTACCTGCCCTCCAGAACACCTAAAGCACCCGATGTCACAAGAAGGCCAAAAAAATAATCAAGGACATCAACCACCAGAGCCACTGCCTGTTCACCCCACTATCACACAGAAGGTGAGGTCAGTACAGGTACATCAAAGCTGGGACGGAGAGACTGAAAAACTACAGAGTTGGGGAAACACGTCTGGACCTGAATTGTGATTACTGCAGATGCCAAAACAATAACAAGTTTGTGTTCTGGTATTGCAATGCTGTAATCGCTGCCAAAGGTGCTTCAACAAAGTACTGAGTAAAGGGTCTGAAAACTTATGTAAAGGTGATATTTCCATACTTCTTTGGCAATAAATCAGCAACCATTTCAAAAAAATCTGTTTTTGCTTTGTCATTACAGGGTATTGTGTGTAGGTTGATGAGAAAACAATGTAATACATTTTTGAATAAGGCTGTGACCTAACAAAATGTGGAAAAAGTCAAGGTGTCTGAATACTTTCTGTAGGCACTGTATATATTGTCCATACTGTCTATAAACAGTATGGACAAGTTAGTTATATGCTGATATTGCTCGTTCAGATGTTGGTCATTGTGATATTTCTTAATTTCTTGTTTTTTCTATTTTTTGTACTGTTAGACATTTATTGTATTGCTGGACCTAGAAACATAAGCATTTCACTGCACCTGCTTTAAAATCTTCTAATATGTGTACGCAACAAATAAACGTTGATTTGATTCTTGTAAATGCTCTTATTCTGTATTTTGCCAGAAGTTCCCTATCACATGTGCAAAAAAATGCTGCTATCTTTATATTGACCAAAAGCAAAGTACAGTTAAAGTTTCAGATAAATGTGATTGTGGCGTCCTTTACCTAGCCATGTAGGGGTATGCAGCTCAGAGGGAGGCAGCTCGTACGACGGGGGTATTTTCGACGGTGTGTCACTTTGCTTTAAGTAACCCTTAATGTCCACTGCTGAGTCACAGGTGTGTGTGGCTCCTGGAGCTCTTTTTCCAAACAGTGACTCTCTATTCAGGGTTATTTTGGAGACCTGTGGTACACACACACACACTACATGACCACAGGAGGAGTGTGACGCGAATACACGTGCTGCTTGCAGTAGCCAGGCAGCAGCACGGCTGTGCAAGGTGACTTTCGAAAACGTGTGTGTGAAGAGTGTGTGATATCTTGATGTCCCAGCTGGCCTTGCTGCAGCTGAACTTAGGCTTGCATGCAAACCCACACCCGGGACATTGATTTCCTGGTCTAAGCAGCAGCCCTGGTTGTGAAGCCTTTGGCTTGAAGAGCTGTGATCCCTGGATCCTCCTGGATGAGGTCTATGAAAAACAGATTAAAGGACACAGGAACAATAGCCTGGAGAGAAAAGAGAGGAGAACAGACATGATCAATACACCACCAACAAGTGTTGTAGTACTCGAGGAGTCCGGTCTCGAGACCACATATTGAGTGTCTCGGGCTTGTCTCGGTGTCAGATACAGTATTCAGCCCTCTTGGCTTTTTCCACATTTTGTTACGTTACAGCCGTATTCTGAAATGGAAAAAATATATATATCCTCATCTATCTACACACAATACCCCATGACTTCTGAAAATGTATTTAAAAAACTGATATCACATTTACGTAAGTATTCAGACCCTTTACTCAATACTTTGTTGAAGCACCTTTGGCAGCAATTACAGCCTTGAGTCTTCTTGGGTATGACGCTACAAGCTTGGCAGACTTATATTTGGGAAATTTCTCGCATTCTTCTCTGCAGATCCTTTCGAGCTCTATCAGGTTGGATGTGGAGCGTTGCTGCACAGCTATTTTCACATCTTTCCAGAGATGTTCGATCCATTTAAGGACTTTCAGAGAATTGTCCCAAAGCCACTCCTGCGTTGTATTGGCTGTGTGCTTAGGGTTGTTGTCCTGTTAGAAGGGGAACCTTCACCCCTGTCTGAGTTCCTGAATGCTCTGGAGCAGGTTTTCATCAAGCATCTCTCTGTACTTTTTTTTTGTTAATCTTTCCCTCGATCCTGACTAGTCTCCCATTCCCTGCCGTTGATAAACATCCCCACAGCATGATGCTGCAGAAACATAGCATCACTTAATGCGCCCAGCTGAATCAAACAGGCCTGAGGCTGAGCAAAGCTTCGGGGCTGACACACACAGAGACAGCATCAACACTGATAATGCTACCAGCAACATTAATTACACTGCTTACACAACCTAAGATAGCCTTCATCGGCTGTTTCATCAGCTGTCCGGGTGGCTGGTCTCTGACGATCCCACAGGTGAAGAAGCTGGACTTCTAGGTCCTGGGCTGGCGTGGTTACACGTGGTCTGCGGTTGTGAGGCCGGTTGGACATACTGCTAAATTCTCTAAAACGACGATGGAGACAGCTTATGGTAGAGAAATTAAAATGAACTTCTATGGACATTCCTGCAGTCAGCATACCAATTGCACACTCACTCAAAACTTGAGACATCTGTGGTATTGTGTCGTGTGACATAACTGCACATTTTAGAGTGGCCTTTTATTGTCTCTGGCACAAGTTGTACCTGTGTAATGATCATCTTCTTGATATACCACACCTGTCAGGTGGATGGATTATCTTTGCACAGGACACATTTTCACTAAGTGACGTAAACAATTTGTGCACAACATTTGAGAGAAATAAGCTTTTTGTGAGTATGGACAATTTATGGGATCTTTTATTTCAGTTCATGAAACATGTGACCAACATTTTACATGTTGCGTTTATATTTTTGTTCAGTATAGCAACAAGATCCTTTTCGATAACACCTGCTGCAGCCGCTGCTAACTAGCCTACAACAAAAGTTGGCTAGCTAGACTGTGGGAAAACTACTGCTCACTATTGTGCAGTGAACTGTCGGCCTTCAAGACTGAAGAAGTTTCGATACGTTTTTGTGAAATGTGATTGGTTGATTCCACTGTCACAGCAAAATTATGCTAGATACAGTGGCAAAAAAAACTGTGTGAACCCTTTGGAATTACCTGGATTTCTGCATAAATTGGTCATAAAATTGGATTACAGGCAACATCCACATCAAGATAAAGGCTAGAGCTGAAGCTTTCAAGGAGCGGGAGATTAATCTGTACGCTTATAAGAAATCCTGCTATGCCCTCAGACGAAACATCACACAAGCAAAGCGTCAATACAGGATTAAGATTGAATCCTACTACACCGGCTCAGATGCTCGTCAGATGTGGCAGGGCTTGAAAACTATTACGGACTACAAAGGGACGCCCAGACGCAAGCTGCCCAGTGACGCGAGCCTACCAGATGAGCTAAATGCCTTTTATGCTTACTCGAGGCAAGCAACACTGAAGCATGCACAAGAGCACCAGCTGTTCTGGATGACTGTGTGATACTGCTCTTGGTAGCCTATGTGTCATGTATTGTCATATTATGTCTTGTTCCTGTTCTTTCTCTTCACTCTGTCTCCCTCTGCTGGTCGTATTAGGTTACCTTCTCTTCCCCTCCTTCCCCCAGCTGCTCCTCATCTTCTCTAACTACCTCGTTCACCCTTTTCCCACCTGTTCCCTTTTTTCCCTCTGATTAGGTCTCTATTTCTCTCTCTGTTCCTGCTTCTGTCTTTGTCAGATTCTCGTTTGAGTTTCTCATGCCAGAACCAAACTATCGTCTTGTTTGCTTCAACCTTGTCCTGTCGGAATCTGCCTGTTCATCTGAGGCTACATGTGATCAGGTACCTCTGTCCTCTACAACCCAGCTATTCTCCTCTGCTGCTAGAAGGGGACTCTAACCCAGCTATTCTCCTCTGCTGCTAGAAGGGGAACTCTACTGTGATATTCAGAAGGACTTTATGTTTCATTTGTCGCCCTCTCTGCGGGTTGTTTATTTTGCCATCATATACATTTGAAGAGGATCTATGTCTTACCTGTGTTTTGACATTAAAGGACTCTGTTTTTGTTAAACCGCTTTTGGGTCCTCACTCACGTGCATAACAGAAGAATCTGACCAAGAATGGACCCAGCGACTTCGGATTCTCTCCACTCAGCCGTCGAGATCCAGGGAGCGATGCTAGGCAGACACGAGCAGGAATTGTCTGCTGCTCAACATGCCGTTGAGACCCTGGCCGCCCAAGTCTCCAACCTCACAGAACAGATTCACCATCTCCGCCTCGATCCACCGGCCACTTCCAGGGCTTTCGAATCTCCGGAGCCCAGAATCAATAACCCGCCGTGTTACTCTGGGGAGCCCACTGAATGCCGCTCGTTCCTCACCCAGTGTGATATTGTGTTTTCTCTCCAGCCCAACACTTACTCCAGGAGCACAGCTCGTATCGCCTACGTCATATCTCTCCTTACTGGACGGGCTCGTGAGTGGGGCACGGCAATCTGGGAGGCGAGGGCTGAGTGTACTAACCAGTATCAGGACTTTAAGGAGGAGATGATACGGGTTTTTGATCGTTCTGTTTTTGGGGAGGAGGCCTCCAGGGTCCTGTCTTCCCTATGTCAAGGTAATCGATCCATAACAGATTACTCCATTGAGTTTCGCACTCTTGCTGCCTCCAGTGACTGGAACGAGCCGGCTTTGCTCGCTCGTTTTCTGGAGGGTCTCCGCGCGGAGGTAAAGGATGAGATTCTCTCCCGGGAGGTTCCTTCCAGCGTGGATTCCTTGATTGAACTCGCTATTCGCATAGAGCGACGGGTTGATCTTCGTCACCGAGCTCGTGGAAAGGAGCTCGCGTTCTCCGTTGCCCCCCTCTCCGCATCACTACCATCTTCCTCCGCCGGCTCGGGTGCTGAGCCTATGCAGCTGGGGGGTATCCACATCTCAACTAAGGAGAGGGAACGGAGAATCACCAATCGCCTCTGTCTCTATTGCGGTTCCGCTGGTCATTTTGTCACTTCATGTCCAGTAAAAGCCAGAGCTCATCAGTAAGCGGAGGGCTACTGGTGAGCGCTACTACTCTGGTCTCTCCTTCAAGATCCTGCACTACCTTGTCGGTCCATCTACGCTGGACCGGTTCGTCAGCTTCCTGCAGTGCCTTGATAGACTCTGGGGCGGAGGGCTGTTTTATGGACGAGACCTGGGCTCGGGAACATGACATTCCTCTCAGACAGTTAAGGAAGCCCACGGCCTTGTTCGCTTTGGATGGTAGTCCTCTCCCCAGGATTCAGCGTGAGACGCTACCTTTAACCCTCACTGTCTCTGGTAATCATAGCGAAACACTTTCTTTTGAAATTTTTCATTCACCTTTTACACCTGTTGTTTTGGGCCATCCCTGGCTAGTTTGTCATAATCCTTCTATTAATTGGTCTAGTAATTCTATCCTCTCCTGGAACGTCTCTTGTCATGTGAAATGTTTAATGTCTGCTATCCCTCCTGTTTCCTCTGTCTCTTCTTCACAGGAGGAGCCTGGTGATTTGACAGGGGTGCAGGAGGAATATCACGATCTGCGCACGGTGTTCAGTCGGTCCAGGGCCACCTCTCTTCCTCCACACCGGTCGTATGATTGTAGTATTGATCTCCTTCCGGGAACCACTCCCCCCCGGGGTAGACTATACTCTCTGTCGGCTCCCGAACGTAAGGCTCTCGAGGATTATTTGTCTGTAGCTCTTGACGCCGGTACCATAGTCCCCTCCTCCTCTCCCGCCGGAGCGGGGGTTTTTTTTGTTAAGAAGAAGGACGGGTCCCTGCGCCCCTGCATAGATTATCGAGGGCTGAATGACATAACAGTGAAGAATCGTTATCCGCTTCCTCTTATGTCTTCAGCCTTCGAGATCCTGCAGGGAGCCAGGTTTTTCACTAAGTTGGACCTTCGTAACGCTTACCATCTCGTGCGCATCAGGGAGGGGGACGAGTGGAAGACGGCGTTTAACACTCCGTTAGGGCACTTTGAATACCGGGTTCTTCCTTTCGGCCTCGCTAACGCTCCAGCTGTCTTTCAGGCATTAGTCAATGATGTCCTGAGAGACATGCTGAACATCTTTGTTTTCGTTTACCTTGACGATATCCTGATTTTTTCACCGTCACTCCAGATTCATGTTCAGCACGTTCGACGTGTCCTCCAGCGCCTTTTAGAGAATTGTCTTTTTGTGAAGGCTGAGAAGTGCACTTTTCATGCCTCCTCCGTCACATTTCTCGGTTCTGTTATTTCCGCTGAAGGCATTAAGATGGATCCCGCTAAGGTCCAAGCTGTCATTGATTGGCCCGTCCCTAAGTCACGCGTCGAGCTGCAGCGCTTTCTCGGCTTCGCGAATTTCTATCGTCGTTTCATCCGTAATTTCGGTCAGGTGGCAGCTCCTCTCACAGCCCTTACTTCTGTCAAGACGTGCTTTAAGTGGTCCGTTTCCGCCCAGGGGGCTTTTGATCTCCTCAAGAATCGTTTTACATCCGCACCTATCCTTGTTACACCTGACGTCTCTAGACAGTTCGTTGTCGAGGTTGACGCATCAGAGGTGGGCGTGGGAGCCATTCTTTCTCAGCGCTCCCTCTCTGACGACAAGGTCCACCCTTGCGCGTAATTTTCTCATCGCCTGTCGCCGTCGGAACGTAACTATGATGTGGGAAACCGCAAACTGCTCGCCATCCGCTTAGCCCTAGGCGAATGGCGACAGTGGTTGGAGGGGGCGACCGTTCCTTTTGTCGTTTGGACTGACCATAGGAACCTTGAGTACATCCGTTCTGCCAAACGACTTAATGCGCGTCAGGCTCGTTGGGCGCTGTTTTTCGCTCGTTTCGAGTTTGTGATTTCTTATCGTCCGGGCTCTAAGAACACCAAGCCTGATGCTTTATCTCGTCTCTTCAGTTCTTCAGTAGCCTCCACTGACCCCGAGGGGATTCTCCCTGAGGGGCGTGTTGTCGGGTTGACTGTCTGGGGAATTGAGAGGCAGGTAAAGCAAGCACTCACTCACACTCCGTCGCCGCGCGCTTGTCCTAGGAACCTTCTTTTCGTTCCCGTTCCTACTCGTCTGGCCGTTCTTCAGTGGGCTCACTCTGCCAAGTTAGCCGGCCACCCCGGCGTTCGGGGTACGCTTGCTTCCATTCGCCAGCGTTTTTGGTGGCCCACCCAGGAGCATGACACGCGTCGTTTCGTGGCTGCTTGTTCGGTCTGCGCGTAGACTAAGTCTGGTAACTCCCCTCCTGCCGGCCGTCTCAGACCGCTTCCCATTCCCTCTCGACCGTGGTCTCACATCGCCTTAGATTTTATCACCGGACTGCCTTCGTCAGCGGGGAAGACTGTTATTCTTACGGTTGTCGATAGGTTCTCTAAGGCGGCTCATTTTATTCCCCTCGCTAAGCTCCCTTCTGCTAAAGAAACGGCACAAATCATCATCGAGAATGTTTTCAGAATTCATGGCCTTCCGTCAGACGTCGTTTCGGACAGGGGTCCGCAATTCACGTCTCAATTTTGGAGGGAGTTTTGCCGTTTGATTGGGGCTTCCGTCAGTCTCTCTTCCGGCTTTCACCCCCAGTCTAACGGTCAAACAGAACGGGCCAATCAGACTATTGGTCGCATCTTACGCAGTCTTTCTTTTCGTAACCCTGCGTCTTGGTCAGAACAGCTCCCCTGGGCAGAATACGCCCACAACTCGCTTCCTTCGTCTGCGACCGGGCTATCTCCTTTTCAGAGTAGCCTCGGGTACCAGCCTCCGCTGTTCTCGTCTCAGTTCGCCGAGTCCAGCGTCCCCTCCGCTCAGGCTTTTGTCCAACGTTGCGAGCGCACCTGGAAGAGGGTCAGGTCGGCATTTTGCCGTTATAGAGCGCAGACTGTGAGAGCCGCTAATAAGCGTAGAACTAAGAGTCCTAGATATTGTCGCGGTCAGAGAGTTTGGCTCTCCACTCAGAACCTTCCCCTTAAGACAGCTTCTCGCAAGTTGACCCCGCGGTTCATTGGTCCGTTCCGTATTTCTCAGATCATTAACCCTGTCGCAGTGCGACTTCTTCTTCCGCGATATCTTCGTCGCGTCCACCCGGTCTTCCATGTCTCCTGTGTTAAGCCCGTTCTTCGCACCCCCGCTCGTCTTCCACCCCCCCCCCATCCTTGTCGAGGGCGCACCTATCTACAGGGTCCGTAAGATTTTGGACATGCGTCCTCGGGGCCGTGGTCATCAGTACCTAGTGGATTGGGAGGGGTACGGTCCTGAGGAAAGGAGTTGGGTTCCCTCACGGGACGTGCTGGACCGTTCGCTGATCGATGATTTCCTCCGTTGCCGCCAGGTTTCCTCCTCGAGTGCGCCAGGAGGCGCTCGGTGAGTGGGGGGGTACTGTCATGTATTGTCATATTATGTCTTGTTCCTGTTCTTTCTCTTCACTCTGTCTCCCTCTGCTGGTCGTATTAGGTTACCTTCTCTTCCCCTCCTTCCCCCAGCTGCTCCTCATCTTCTCTAACTACCTCGTTCACCCTTTTCCCACCTGTTCCCTTTTTTCCCTCTGATTAGGTCTCTATTTCTCTCTCTGTTCCTGCTTCTGTCTTTGTCAGATTCTCGTTTGAGTTTCTCATGCCAGAACCAAACTATCGTCTTGTTTGCTTCAACCTTGTCCTGTCCTGTCGGAATCTGCCTGTTCATCTGAGGCTACGTGTGATCAGGTACCTCTGTCCTCTACAACCCAGCTATTCTCCTCTGCTGCTAGAAGGGGACTCTAACCCAGCTATTCTCCTCTGCTGCTAGAAGGGGAACTCTACTGTGATATTCAGAAGGACTTTATGTTTCATTTGTCGCCCTCTCTGCGGGTTGTTTATTTTGCCATCATATACATTTGAAGAGGATCTATGTCTTACCTGTGTTTTGACATTAAAGGACTCTGTTTTTGTTAAACCGCTTTTGGGTCCTCACTCACGTGCATAACACTATGTGAACAAAACAGGTCAACATTCACAAAGCCACTGGGCCAGACGGATTACCAGGACGTGTACTCAAAGCATACGCTGACCAACAGTCAAGTGTCATCACTGATAAGGTAACCTGCCTAAATGATTACTGCTCACGTCTGTAGCCATGAAGTGCTTTGAAAGGCTGGTCATGAATCACATCAACAGCATCCTCCTGAACACCCTAGACCCACTCCAATTTGCATACTGCCCCAACAGATCCACAGAGGACGCAATCTCAATCACACTGAACACCTATGTGAGAATGCTTTTCATCAACTACAGCTCAGCGTTCAACACCATAGTGCCCACAAAGCTCATCATTAAGCTAAGGACTCTGGGACTAAACAATTTCCTCTGCAACTGGATGCTGGACTTCCTGACGGGCCGCCCCCAGGTGGTAAGAGTAGGCAACAACACGTCTGCCACGCTGATCCTTAACACTGGGGCCCCTCAGGGGTGTGTACTTAGTCCCCTCCTGTATTCCCTGTTCACCCACTACTGCGTGGCCAAACACGACTCCAACACCATTGTTAAGTTTGCTGATGACACAACAGTTGTAGGCCTGATCACCTACAATGATGAGACAGCCAATAGGGAGGAGGTCAGAGAACTGGTGTGGTGCCAGGACAACAACCTTTCTCTCAATGTGAGCAAGACAAAGGAGCTGATCGTGGAATACAGGAAAAGGCGGGCCGAACAGTCCCCCATTAACTGGGGGCTGTAATGGAGCGGGTCGAGAGTTTCAAGTTCCTTGGAGTCCACATCACCAACGAACTATCATGGTCCAAACATACCAAGAAAGTTGTGAAGAGGGCACGACAAAACCTTTTCCCCCTCAGGAGACTGAAAATATTTGGCATAGGTCCCCAGATCCTCAAAAGGTTCTACAGCTGCACCATCGAGAGCATCCTGACTGGTTGCATCACCACCTGGTATGGCAACTACTCGGCATCTGACCATAAAGCGCTACAAGAGGGTAGTGCAAACGGTCCAGTACATCACTTCGACCAAGCTTCCTGCCATCCAGGACCTATATAATAGGTCAGAACATTTTCAGAGACTCCAATCATCCACTGTTTTTCTCTTCTACCGCACAGTAAGCGGTAGAAGAGAAAGGAGGACCAAAAGGCTCCTCAACAGCTTCTACCCCCAAGCCATTAGACTGCTGAACAATTCATAAAAATCACCACTGGACAATTTACATTGACAACCCCCTTGTGCACTGCTGCTACTGTTTGTTTGTTACCTATGCATAGTCACTTCGCCCCCACCGACATGTACTGATTACTCCAAATAGCCTGTATCCCTGCACAATGACTCCATCCCTGTACCAGTGCCCCCTGTATATAGCCTCTTTATTGTTATTCTTATTGTGTTCATTTTAATTTTTATTGTAGCCTACTTGGTAAATATTTTCTTCTTGAACTCCACTGTTGGTTAAGGGCTTGTAAGTAAGCATTTCACGGTAAAGTCTACACTTCTTGTATTCGGCACATGTGGCAAATAAAGTATGATTTGATTTGAAAGTGAAGCATGACAGCATCATGCTTTGGGGATGTTTTTCAGAGGCAGGGAATCGGAGACTAGTCAGAATCGAGGGAAATATGAACAAAACAAAGCACAGAGAGATCCTTGATGGAAACCTGCTCCAGGGCGCTCAGGATCTGGGGGCAAAGGTTCACCTTCCAACAGGATTACGACCCTAAGTTTTCATCCAAGACGATGCAGGAGTGGCTTCGGGACACATCTCTGAATGTCCTTGAGTGGCCCAGCCAGATCCTGGACTTGAACCCAATCTAACATTTCTGGAGAGACCTGAAAAAATAGCTGTACAGCGACGCTCCCCATCCAACCTGACAGAGCTTGAGAGGATCTGCAGAGAAGAATCTCCCCAAATACAGATGTGCCAATTTATTTTTTATTTTTTTACCTAGGCAAGTCAGTTATGAACAAATTCTTATTTTCAATGACAGCCTAGGAACAGTGGGTTAACTGCCTTGTTCAGGGGCAGAACGACAGATTTTTACCTTGTCAGCTCGGGGATTTGAATCTTTCGGTTACTAGTCCAACACTCTGACCACTAGGCTACCCTGCCGCGTCATACCCAAGAAGCTGTAATCGCTGCCAAAGTTTCTTCAACAAAGTACTGAGTAAACTGTCTGAATACTTATGTAAAAGTAATATTTCATTTTTTGCAAACTATTATGAAAAACTTGTTTTGCTTTGTTATTATGAGGTATTTTGTTAGATTGATGAGGGGGAGAAAACTATTTAATACATTTTAGAATAAGGCTGTAACGTAACAAAATGTGGACAAAGTGAAGGGTTCTGAATACTTTCCGAAGGGAGAGGGAGAAAGAGAAAGAGATAGGGAGGATGGCACTAGACTAATAACGTAAATTCCTCAAGGTTTATCAGATAATGTTGAATGTTATATTAATGGAACCCGGACTGAGGCTGTCATGATAGTGGAGCAGCAACAGTATTCTAAACCAATCACTGCACTGTAAATACATACATTTATATTGTGCATTGCTTTACTGTCCATGTACTTGGAGAGAAAAGGTATCAACAATAGATACGATATAAAGTCTATGATGTGATAATACGGTATGAACCAAACTGCAGCAACATAGGCAAGGAAAACATTACTCAGTCAAATTGCTTCGGCTAGGAGCATATCGTGTCAAAGTTTGTGTAAGCCTTAATGACAATAGAATAGTTTCGCAAAAGAACAGGAAAGTTTTAGTCATTAGGCAGTCCGTTGTATTCACTGAATATTCTCCAGCAATCTCGCTCCAGGGTACAATACATATTTATTTGAAAATTATTAGCAACAAAGATTCTCATGACTTTTAAAGCAAAAGAGAGAATAACAGAGCCTGTATTCATCCTTATATTGTCTGTTGTGGATATATTATATTTAGGAAGTAAGTGTGTCATCTAACAGTTGCAATGTATTAGTATCTCAAAGGTACTGTGTTTAGAGCCAGTGGGTTTGGGTTAGTAATATAACACCTTGCAATTTTTAAACATGGTTAAAAATAAATCGATATGGCATAAACCATAGCGTTGATATGAATTAGCTAATGGATAATATAAGGTAGCATGGCTACTTACACTGAGTGTACAAAACATTAGGAACAACTTTCTAATATTGAGTTACGTACACCCCTTTTTTCCCTCAGTACTGTGTCAATTTTTCAGGCCATGGGCTCTACAAGGTGTTGAAAACGTTCCACAGGGATGCTGGCCCATGATGACTCTAGTGCTTGATGTCCTTTGGGTAGTGGATCATTCTTGATACACACAGAAAACTGTTGAGTTTGAAAACCCCAGCAGCGTTGCAGTTCTTAACACACCCAAACAGGTGTGCCTGGCACCTACTACCATACCCTGTTCAAAGGCACACATATTTTGTCTTGCCCATTCACCCCCTGAATGGCACACATAAACAATCCATGTCTCAATTGTCTCGAGGCTTAAAAATGATAATTTAACCTGTTTCCTACCCGTCATCTACACTGATTGAAGTGGATTTAGCGGGTGACATCAATAAGGGATCATAACTTTCACTTGGATTCACCTGGTCAGTCTATGTCATGGAAAGAGCAGGTGGTCCTAATATTTTTTACACTCAGTACCTTCAGAAAGTATTCACACCCCTTAACGTTTTACATATTTTGTGTTACAGCCTTAATTTCAAATGGATTCCATTTAGATGTTGTGTCACTGATCTACCCACAATACCCCATAATGTCAAAGTGGAATTATGTTTTTAGAAACTTGTACAAATTAATAAAAAATGAAAAGGTGAAATGTCAATATGTATTCAACCCCTTTGTTATGGCAAGCCTAAATAACTTTGGGAATATAAATGTGCTTAAAACAAGTCATGTAATAAATTGCATGGACTAACTTTCTATGCAATAATGGTGTTTAACATGATTTTGGAATGACTACCCCATCTCTGTTGACCCCACACAACTGAGCAAGTGGACAAGTACATTAGTGTCTAGTTTGAGAAACAGAGTCCTCAACGTCAACAGTGAAGAGGCAACTCCGGGATGCAGGCCTTCTATGTAGAGTTGGAAAGAAAAAGCCATATCTCAGACTGGCCAATAAAAAAAAAGATTAAGATGGTCAAAAGAACAGACACACTGGACAGAGGATCTCTGCCAAGAAGGCCAGCATCCCGGAGTCGCCTCTTCACTGTTGAAATGATCATGTGACAAATGCAGTGGAAATACTTTTTAACGCATTTGTTGACAGAATAACCATAATGTTGCGATGCTGTTTTGTGGTTCTCCCACTACAACTTGTCAAAGCATGCAGTTTATTAGACTATAGATAAAATATAATCTTACTCAAATTGTTACCATGTCGCCTACCCTCTTGCCCTCTATCTGCGAGCTGTTAGCTAGAAAACACATGCCAAGACCAGAATGGGCACATTCGCTGTTTATCGCAGACATTTTGTGCCAAAACCATCAACAGCGTTAAAACCAGGGGATAGAACTGGTTCAGGCAAAATAACCCAAAACCCTGTTTTGAGGAACATAAACAGAACTGGGAATAAAAGTGATCTCTAGGTTCCAGAACAGATCCATCATTTTAAAATCTTAAGAACTGGTTAATTAAGTGATAATGACCCAAGAAGCCGGTGTTTGGAGGATATAATGGTACGGGTGCCAAGATATCCTCCAAACACAGGCTTCGAGGGCATTATCACTTTTACACAGCGGGTTACCAACATATTCAAATAATGATTGACATATTTTCATTAAAAATACTATTTTGATGAATTTATTCTTACTATTTCATCCTTCCACAAGATATAGTCCCGAAACAAATATAGGGTGGCTAGTCGTTTGTTCTATTGGTTCGGTTGCCAGAGACATGACCCAGTCGTTCAGTCTTTTTGTTCTGTATCTATGGACGTGGCCCAGTCGTTGGTTCTAAATGTTCTATTGCCATACTGACTGAAAACATTCTTATCCCTTGCATGCTACCTAGTCAATTATGGCTAACTGACAGTCATGTCAAATATTGCAGACAGAATAACAACAGTAGCTGAATTTGTTTTCTAGTGACATTTATATGGATATATCCATAACAATGAGCTAATTGAGGCACGATTTCCCCTGGCATGGAAAATGTGTTCACTCATCAGGACACTGTTGTTCAGAGGAGCTAGCCAACAACACAGCTACAGTAAAACAATCACTTCAAACTGAAGCTGGAAAGAAAAAAATGAATGCCAGCTGATTCATGATTTCAACTGGCTAAGAAACGCTGCCAGCCTCCTCTCTCACTCTCTCTTGTACTACTCCTGAACCCTACACGTCCATTACTATGGGACAGTTGGAGATAGAATTTGAATATTGAAATAATTTTGAACATTTCGGAGATTTAGACAGTAATGTTAATACAACTCTCCGCTGTTGAAATCTAAATGTTAGTCTAAAAGAAATGTTTGATAATATTTTGATGCTTTTTATAGTGGAGATAAAGTGTATTACTTCCCTGCTTGGGCTGATGAGACAGTGGATTGCACAGTCAGATGGAACAGAGTAGGCATTTTAACATCATAGATTTAACTTGTGGAATAGACACCGGCTGGAATGCACTTTTAAACAATCAGCATTCAGGACTAGACCCACCTGTTGTATAAAATCTGTTAAAATCTGATGCCCTCTGGTGGTATTTTGAGGGGGAATAGTTTTTGTCGTGCCCTCCTCACGACTGTCTTGGTGCGCTTGGACTTGGTCTTGGTGCGCTCAACCTGCTCCACTACAGCCCCGTCCTCCTTTTCCCGTAGTCCACAATAATCTCCTTTGTCTTGATCACGTTGAGGGAGCGGTTGATGTCCTTGAACCATATGGTCCTCCCTATAGGCTGTCTCATCGTTGTTGGTGATCAGGCCTACCACTGTTGTGTCATCGGCAAACTTAATGATGGTGTTGGAATCGTGCCTGGCCGTGCCGTCATGAGTGAACAGGGAGTAGGGTTACTGAGGTTACTGAGCACGCACCATTGAGGGGCCCTGTGTTGAGGATCAGCGTGGTGAATGTGTTGTTACCTACCCTTACCAACTGGGAGCGGCCAGTCAGGAATTCTAGGATCCAGTTGCAGAGGGAGGTGTTTAGTCCCAGGGTCCTTAGCTTAGTGATGAGCTTTGAGGGCACTATGTTGTTGAACGCTGAGCTGTCGTCAATGAATAGCATTCTCACATAGATGTTCCTTTTGTCCAGGTGTGAAAGGGCAGTGTCAAGCGCAATAGAGATTGCATCATCTGTGAAACTGTTGGGGCAGTATGCCAATTGGAGTGGGTCTCGGGTTTCTGGGATAATGGTGTTGATGTAATACTTGACCAGCTTTTCAAAGCACTTCATGGCTACAGATGTGAGTGCTACAGGTTGGTAGTCATTTAGTCAGGTTACATGGTGGTCTGTTTGAAACAAGTTAGTATTACAGACTTAGACAGGGAGAGGTTGAAAATGTCAGCAAAGACACTTGCCAGTTGGTCAGTGCATGCTCGGAGTACACGTCATGGCAATCTGTCTGGCCCAGCAGCCTTGTGAATGTTGACCTGTATAAAGGTCTTATCTCACATTGGCTGCAGAGAGCGTGATCACAAAGTCGTCCGGAACATTTGATGCTCTCATGCATGTTTCAGTGTTACTTGCCTCGAAGTGAGCATAGATGTAATTTAGCTCGTCTGATCACTTTTTTATTGACCGAGTCACTGGTGCTTCCTGCTTTAATTTTTGCTTGTCAGCAGGAATCCTTAGGATAGAATTATGGTCAGATTTGCCAAATGGAGGGGGAGAGAGAGCTTGGTGTGCGTCTGTGTATGGAGTAAATATGTCACCAATTATCATTCCAAAAGGAATATATTTTACCTAATGGTGGAGCTCTAAACATTTGCAACCTCCCATAGAAACAGCCATTTTATAAGTGCATGGCTTGTGTAACGTGCCATGAGTTCATTTTTCGTCTTACAGGAATGAGGTACAGTGACCGGACAGTTTATTAGATACACCACCCCGTTCACTAGAATGTATCTCCCCTACATTCTGTGAATCACGTGGTCGTGGCTTGTTATATAAAGCAGACAGGCATAGAGGCATTCAGTTACTGTTTGAATGAATGTTAGAATGGGCAAAACGAGTGACCTAAACAACTTTGAGTGTGGTACAGTGTGATCATCTGTGCCAGGCACGCTGGATCCAATATCTCAGAATCATGGGCTTTCCACGCACAAGAGTGTCTAGGGTTTTCCATGAATGTTGCGACAAACAAAAACATCCAGTCAGCGGCAGTACTGTGGGAGAAAACAGCTTGTTGATGACAGGTAGAAGGAGAATGGCAAGAATGGTGCAAGCTAACAGGCGGGCCAAAAACAGACAAATAACAGCAGTGGTGTGCAGAACGGGTATCTCGGAACACACAACTCGTTGATCCTTGTCATGGATGAACTATTAAAGCAGACATCCACACCCGATTCCACTCCTATCAGCTAAAAACAAAAAAGAAGCAGCTGCAGTGGGCACGTGATCGCCAACACTGGACAATTGAGGAGTGGAAAAACATTGCCTGGAACATGACATCAACTTCAATTTACTTGAATGACCTGCTAGTGTCCCCAGACCTCAACCCAATAAAGAAACTATGGGATGAGATGGAACGGGCTGTTCGCAGTATGAATGTAACGCCATCCAAACTGCAGCAACTGTGTGACGCCATCGTGTCAGTATGGACCAACATCCTTGTGGAACATTTCTGTAAACAACTAGCTTACTCATTCCAAGCTTCTCTATCCGTGATAATGGGTCGAGTAAATAAACAAATAAAGAAAGGGCATGCCTAGTCAGTTGCACAACTAAATGCATTCAACCGAAATGTGTCTTCTGCATTTCATCCAACGCCTCTGAATCAGAGAGCTATTGTTTACCTTTGATGATCTTCGGATGTTGTCACTCAAGAGGCTTCCAGTTAGACAACAAATGTTCCTTTTGTTCCATAAAGATATTTTTTATATCCAAATACCTCCGTTAGTTTGGTGTGTTATGCCCAGGAATCCACCGGAAAGAGCGGTCACAACAACGCAGACCAAAATTCCAAATTATATCCATAATGTCTACAGAAAAATGTCAAACGTTTTTTATGAACAATCCTCAGGGTGTTTTTCAAATATCTATTCGGTAATATATCAACCGGGACAGTTGGCTTTTCACTAGGACCGGGAGTAACAATGGCCGCCTTTCTCTTTTGCGCACAACTCACTTTGAGAACCCCCACCTCTCCACTTACGCAATGTGGTCGTTCACGCTCATTCTTCAAAATAAAAGCCTGAAACTATGTCTAAAGGCTGTTGACACCTTAGGGAGGCCATAGAAAAAGGAATCTGGTTGATATCCCTTTAAATGGGCAATAGGGATGCATAACAACAGAGAGGTTTTAAAAACAGGGGCACTTCCTGATTGGATTTTCCTCAGATTTTAGCCTGCAATATCAGTTCTGTAACTCACAGACATAATTTTGACAATTTTGGAAACTTTAGAGTGTTTTCTATCATAATCTGTCAATTATATGCATATTCTAGCATCTGGTCCTGAGAAATAGGCCGTTTACTTTGGGAACATTTTGGATATAGTGAAAGATTTGTCCCAAATACAATGCTTTTCATTTTTGAAATATTTAGGACTAACATATTCCTTGCCACCTATTCTGACACTAACTGCAACTCTTTGTTAAGTGTTGAAGTCATTTCAGTCACTGTAGTAGCTGACAAATAAAGTGTTGCGACATCCATATACAGAGACACACTGGCTTTACTCAAAGCCAGTGGCATGTCGTTAGAAAAGATTGAAGGTGCCTAAACAGCTACCCTGGGCAATTCCTTATTCTACCTGGATTATGTTGGAGAGGCTTCCATTAAAGAACACCCTCTGTGTTCTGTTAGACAGGTAACTCTTTATCCACAATATAGCAGGGGAAGTAAAGCCATAACACATACGTTTTTCCAGCAGCAGAGTATGATCAATAATGTCAAAAGCCGCACTGAAGTCTAACAAAGCAGCCCCCACAATCTTTTTATTGTCAATTTATCAATAATCAGTCATTTGTGTATGTGCTGTGCTTGTGGAATGTGGAATGTCTTTCCTAAAACCCTAGACCAGACAAAACACATAAATCCCCCATGTCACACCCTGACCTAACCAAAATAATAAAGAAATCAAAGATAACTAAGGCCAGGGCGTGACAGCTATTATCTGCAGTAATTTTTCATCCTGGTTGTCACACTCACTTTAAGGAATCAGATATACTTGGATGTGTAGTGTCAGCGTTTGTTACTGGCATGTCATGCCTAAGTCTGAAAAAATCAAGTAGTTGGCAATATCAGTGGGTTTTGTGATGAACGAGCCATCTGATTCAATAAATGATGCAGCCAAGTTTACCTTTTTGCCCAAAATTTTCAAAGCTTTTGACTATCATTCTTTATATAATTTATTTTTGTTTCATAGTATAGCTTATTTATATTGTTATTCATAGTCACATGACTTCTCAATTACATTTGCCAATCAGTTGAGCTGCCAAAATTCTTTGCCATACCTTTTGCCTCATCCCTCTCAACCATAACATTTGTCAATTTCTCATGAATCAAAGGGGATTGAACAGTTTTTACAGTCATTTTCACAATGGGTGCATGATTATTAGTAACTGGAATAATCAATTTCAGAAATGTGTCAACTGCAGCGTCTGGTTGCTCCTCATTACACATCACAGAACAGCAAATATTATTTACATCAACAACATAAGAATCACTACAAAACTTATACACTATATTTGGCCCAGCCTTTTGAACTTTTATTTTCTTAGATATGGCCACTATATTGTGATCACTACATCCTATGGATTTGGATACTGTTTTAAAGCACATTTCTACCTTGGTTACAGTGGAGGATGCTAAGGGGAGGACGGCTCATAATAATGGCTGGAACGCAGCAAATGGAATGGCATTAAACAAATGGAAACTACTTGGTTGATGTATTTGATACCATTCCACCTATTTCACTCCAGCCATTACCACAAGCCCATCCGCCCCAAATAAGTTGCCACCAACCTCCTGTGGTAGGTTGACTGATAACCTGAACCAGGTTGCAGGCACTGGTTAGAGTTTGTCTTGAGTGGGCGGCTTGATGAAAGCCAGTCAATATTTAAATCACCCAGAAAATATACCTCTGTTGATATCACATACATAATCAAGCATTTCACACATATTATCCAGATACTGACTGTTAGCACTTGGTGGTCTACAGTATCTTCCCACAAGAATGGGCTTTAGGTGAGGCAGATTTAACATGAGATCCTTTCTGAGCTTTACAGGAATGTGGTTCTGAAAATAGACCGCAACACCGCCACCATTGGCATTTCTTTCTTTTCAGTACATGTTATAACCATGTATTGCTACCACTGTATCATGAAAGTGAGTTTCATAGATAGTCAGAATATGAATATCATGTTACAAGCAAGTTATTGAATTCCTTAACCTTGTTTTTTAGGCTACATATCTTAAAATGGGCTATTTGTAGCACTTTTCTAGGTTGCTTGAATGTTTTTAATGCTTTACTGGGAAGCTTATCAGAAGTAGACTTGCTCATGTTATTTATATTGGAGCTTATGGTGCACTATGAGCTGCACACGGTGGACTTCCTACTAGGGCTAGAATTCGCTAGCTAGCTAACTACCAACTGTAACAGTGTATTTAAGAGATAGCAAGTGCTCACTTACTGTATGTTTTCAATGAACATTTCAAGATGAAACATTGTTAACAACAAGTAAACTATCTAAGCCAACCTTGTCTGTTTTGCCCAATAGTTGCGCACGTGTCGGTGTTGTTGCTATTGTACCCCATCAATTTAAATGTATAGCGGACAGATTGGAATGGCAGTAAGTCTTAAACCTTAAATGGTGGAGCATTTTGCCATGTCCTTTTGGTTTGTTATGCCTTTTAGTCACTGCCAGCTTGGAAGCCTTTGTAAAGGCCTTTGGTGCTATAAAATACCAAATATTCAAACACTTTACCTACCAGCAAACCTGCTTGCACCAATCCCTTGTAATTACAGTAAAATATAATGAAATACAAACCTCTCCCTTCAATGAACATCATTCATCCATTCGGATTACGGTATTATTTACTTTTGTACAGTCAATTTTATTGTATTGTACTGTCTGTCATTACACAGTACTTGCTTTGAAACTGTTAATATTACAGTAGGTGTACTGTAATATGAACACAGCCTTTGCTTGTCACTTAGCTGCCTGTAAGCTACTGTCAAATTCACGGTAATGCCTTTACAGTGTGCATACAACTTTTTATGTGCACTAATTTATTACGCTTTTTTTTGTCTAAATATTGGAATATTCGCTTGAAAATCTTTCAACAAATTGATGGAAACCTAGCTTATGTGTTCCATTTCTATCTGTAACAAAGTGTGACACCATAGGTAAGCTAGAGTTCACATAAGAGATGATCTAGACCTTTTTGAGAACTCTATCCTCCACTTCAGCATTAGAGCTCTCAGCTCTCCATTATAGTAATTCATTTGAACACACAGAGCAGAAACAGCAGCCTAACTATCCAGTATGATTCATAAACGTAATTATTCCTCTCAAAATATAATGATTACAGGGTAGCGTTCACAGGCTCGTTCACATGAACAAACAAAGACATGTTAGCCATTACGATTGCATAATTTTAATGCAGCTGGCTGCCTCACTGCATAAACTGCATTCCACCATGGTTTTCATACTACTAAAGAGAGACAATTAGTCTGGAGACAGTAAGAGATGTTCCTGTATATGTGTAAGAGTGCAATGGTATGGTCTCTATTAATCAACCCACACGGTCAGATAAACATTTAGAACATTTAAAACCTTGTTCGGTTGAATTGTTAGGAAATCTCCTCCAGGATCCATGGCCTCAGGGTAGACTGGGTTCTGTAACCTTGAGGGTGTCTGCATTTTGATTTATTCTTCCTGGCTTGTATCAAAATCAAACTCAGCCAGCTGAGCAGCCCATCTCTCTTCAACGGTACTCAGGTTAGCACTGTCTATACTTGAAATGATTGTGATCTGTGTAAGCCACAAACTTTGAGTGCAACTGGTACTCCCTGAACGTATCAGTCACATCCCATTTAAGGGCAAGAGGTTTGAATGCACTGTAGTGCTTGACGTTCCGTTCTGATCTGTGGAGTCCCCGACTGGCATATGTCAGTACTTTCTCTACTCCATTTTGATGTTGGCTTAACACAGCACCCAGGCCATTGAAGCTTGCATCTCTGGTCAAGATAAATGGCTCTATGAAGTTCAGGTATGCCAAGATAGGCGCTGTGGTAAGTTTCTTAGAGTTTGTCGAACACCTGCTGACGAGCGTGAATACATCCCATTGGAAGGGGAGTGCCTCTTTGTTCTTCTTTGGTTTACCCTCCAGCACATACAGGAGAGCTGCAATCCAAGAAAAGTTGGGGACACATTTTCAGTAATAGCTAATGAACCCCAAAGCCAGGTGGATATCAATAGGGCATTTAGGAGTAGGCCAGTCTCTTACCATTGTGTTTTTTCCTTCACTGACACAGACACCCTTGGCTGAGATGACGTGTCCCAGGAACTGCACATCTTGCTTCACAAGATGGCATTTGCTTGGTTTAAGTTTCAGACCACACTCTCCAAGCTTCAAGAACACTGTAACAAGCCTTTCCAAGTGTCTCAAAGTCACTGGAGAAAACCAAGATATCCTTGAACAACATCTCAAGCAGGTGATCATCCAGGGCCGACTTCATTAACATTTGGAAGGTCACTGGAGCATTTGACAATCCAAAAGGTATCCTGGTCCACTCGAATAAGCCAAACACGGTGGTGACTGCAGTCCTGACCTGGTCACTTGAATCCATTACAACTTGGATGCATCCTTGCATGTGACACTGTTCAATCCACGATGGTCACAGTAAAACCTTATACTGCTGTCCTTCTTCTTAACGATCACTGCAGGTAATGCCCATAGGCTATAGCTCCAATTTGAGAATTACCTATCCCACAAGGTCCATTACATGTTTTTTAAACTCCTGAGCTGTGCTCGAATACTGATACCAACCACACTAGCTGTACTATTTGTGACGTAAATTGAGTATGTAATATGCATCTTGGTCATAGTATGGATATAGTTAGTATGCAAAAAGTTACCATCTTCAGAAAATGGCTGTGGCTTTACAACATTTTCAGATTTGAAGAAAATAATGATTTGCTATGCGGCATAGCATATTATTACAGCAGTTGCTTATATGTACCGGTATGTTAGCTAGCTACCTAACGTTAGTTGGCTACTAATACTGTCACGGTCGACATAATGAGGAGACCAAGGCACAGCGTGGTAAGCGTACATTCTTCTTTAATTAACGAAAGAACACTGAACAAACTATAAAAACGAACCATGAAGCTAATATGCGTAGTGCAGACAGGCAACTAAACATAGACCAAGAACCCACAAACTACCCAAGGAATATGGATACCTAAATATGGCCCCCAATCAGAGACAACGATAAACAGCTGCCTCTGATTGAGAACCAATCTAGGCAACCATACACATATAAACACCTAGACTACCAAAACCCCTAGAAACACAAAAAACCCTAGACAATACAAATACTAAACAAACCACCCTCGTCACACCCTGACCAAACCAAAATAATAAAGAAAACAAAGATAACTAAGGTCAGGGCGTGACAAATACATCAAACTTTCCAGTATATTAACTACCGTACCAGTCAAACGTTTGGACACACCTACTGATTCCAGGGTTTTTCTTTATTTTTACTATTTTCTACAATGTAGAATAATAGTGAAGACATTAAAACTATAAAATAACACATAAGGAATAATGTAGTAACCAAAAAAAGTGTTAAACAAATGAAAATATATTTATATTTGAGATACTTCAAAGTAGCCACCCTTTGCCTTGTTGACAGCTTTGCACACTCTTGTCATTCTCTCAACCAGCTCCATGAGGTAGTCACCTGGAATGCATTTCAATTAACAGGTGTGCCTTGTTAAGTTAATTTGTGGAATTTCTTTCCTTCTTAATGTGTTTGTGCCAATCAGTTGTGTTGTGACAAGGTAGGGGTGGTATACAGAAGATAGCCCATAATATGGAAATAACAGCTCAAATAAGCAAAGAGAAACGACAGTCCATCATTACTTTAAAACATGAATGTCAGTCAATCCGGGAACATTTCAAGAACTTTAAAAGTTTCTTCAAGTGCAGTCGCTAAAACCATCAAGCGCTATGATGAAATTGGCTCTCATGAGGACAGCGCAGGAAAGGAAGACATAGAGTTACCTCTGCTGCAGAGGATGAGTTAATTAAAATTAACTGCACCTCAGATTGCAGTCCAAATATATGCTTTACAGAGTTCAAGTAACAATCACATCTCAACATCAACTGTTCAGAGGAGACTTTCATGAGGAGACCTTGGGGCGGCAGCGTAGCCTAGTGGTCAGAGCGTTGGACTAGCAACCGAAAGGTCAAATCCCCGAGCAAAATCTGTTGTTCTGCCCCTGAACAAGGCAGTTAACCCACTGTTCCTAGGCCATCATTGAAAATAAGAATGATCTTAACTGACTTGCCTAGTTAAATGAATAATAATGGTTGAATTGCTGCAAAGAAACTGGAGTTTAGAGAGCATGGATTGAAGTGTGAATTTCAACACAACTGTGTCTGCTTTAAATGCAACAATTTCAAAGATTTTAGTTCATATAAGGATTTCAGTCAATTTAAATAAAATCTTTAGGCCTTAATCTATGGATTACACATGACTGGGAATACAGATAGACATCGGTTGGTCACAAATATATATATTTTTTTAAAGGTAGGGGCGTGGATCAGAAAACCAGTCAGTATCTGGTGTGACCACCATTTGCCTCATGCATTGCGACACATCTCCTTCGCATAGAGTTGATCAGGCTATTGATTGTGGCCTGTGGAATTTTGTCCCACTCCCCACTGGCTGTGTGAAGTTGCTGGATAATGGTGGGAACTGGAACACACTTTCGTACACCTCGATCCAGAGTATCCCAAAAATGTTAAATGGGTGACATGCAGGCCATGTAAGAACTGGGACATTTTCAGCTTCCAGCAATTGTGTACAGATCCTTGCGACATGGGGCCATGCATTATCATGCTGAAACATGAGGTGGTGGCGGCGGATGAATGGCAAGACAATGGGCTTCAGGATCTTATCACGGTATCTCTGTGCATTCAAATTGCCATTGATAAAATACAATTGTGGTCGTTGTCCATAGCTTATGCCTGTCCATACCATAACACCGCCGTGGGGCACTCTGTTCACAACACTGACATCAGCAAACCGCTCGCCCACACGACGCCATACCTGCTGTCTGCCATCTGCCTGGTACAGTTCAAACCGGGATTCATCTGTGAAGAGAACACTTCTCCAGCATCCCAGTGGCCATCGAAGTTGAGCATTTTCCCACTGAAGTTGGTTACGACGCCGAACTGCAGTCAGGTCAAGACCCTGGTTAGGACAATGAGCACACAGATGAACTTCCCTAAGAAACCCACAGTTTCATCAGCTGTCCGGGTGGCTAGTCTCAGACAATCCTGCAGGTGAAGAAGCCAAATGTGGAGGTCCTGGGCTGGCTTGGTTACATGTGGTCTGCTGTTGTGAGGCCAGTTGGATGTACTGCCAAATTCTCTAAAATGGTGTTGGAGGCTACATATGGTAGAGAAATTAACATTAAATTCTCTGGCAACTGTTCTGGTGGACATTCCTGCAGTCAGCATGGCAATTATGTCATTGTGTTGTGAGACAAAATTTAAGAGTGGCCTTTTATTGTCCCCAGCACAAGGAGCACTTGTGTAAGGATCATGCTGTTTTTCAGCTTCTTTATATGCCACACCTTGTCTGGTGTATGGATTATATTCGCAAAGGACAAATGCTCACAAATAAGGATGTAAACAAAAGTGTGCACACAATTTGAGAGAAATAATATTTTTATGCACGTGGAAAATGTATTTTATTTCAGCTCATGAAACATGGGACCAACACTTTACATGTTGTGTTTATATTTTTGTTCAGTATAAAAAAAAATGCCTAGTGTGATCAGGGTGAGATATGCTCCTACTGTACAGTATGTGTCATCACGACAGAATCCCAACTCCGAATGGAAAACTCACTGGTGACTAACCTGATTCATTCTGACAGCTTTCAGATTATCTTCTCATCACCCCACCCGAACAAATAATAATAACTTGTAAAAAAAAGAGAGGCTATGAATTTATAGAACTCCTTGATGTCAGCTGTCTTTGTGCATTGCAGAAACCACATTATGAGTTACTAGTAAATCAACACGCTTTCCTTTTAAAATGTGCTGAGTCTATCCATAACCACAGGCATATTGACAGTGCTGACATTAGTTTGCCTATGCAGTAAATTGTGATTGATAGTCACGTCAATCTGAAATGTCTTGAGGATGTTTGTTGGTAGCATGTTCTCTACAGTTAGACATTGCGAGGCCCAAAGGCTTATCCTTAATGACCTTTCGGTACTCTTATTACTTTTAGAAGCATGTCTCAAATTAACTGTTCTCAATAATTCACAGATTAAAAATATCCTTTCACAATCCATGTAATCTGCCCCATAGCAAATTACTACCAGTGATGTTTTGCTTATGTAAAGATATGCTTTTTAAAGACTAATGTAACCCTAGCATGGTTTTAATAAAATTACGCCATTTATGTGCACATTAACATGATAGGCCAACATGTATACACAATTTACCCTGAAAATGGGGAGAAATCATGAACTGATTAATGAGTTTTGTAAAGTATTCTTAGTGTTTATTCGAGTGCTGTATACTGTAGTACTTTTTCAGTTCATGTCCTTTTGGTGACAGTAAAGCCTGATTCAGCATGAGTGAGAGATGTGGCTTTGACTCATTCATTATAAATAGGAGGAAACATCACATGCTTCAACCGCCTCACGAACAAACATAAGAAAAGGAGGAGAAATTTAATGAGCAGATCCTAGAAAAATGTATGACATTTGGCACAATGGGGTCATGTTGTTCTCTTGGTCATGCATCATTTGTGACAGACATTGATGAAGCACCAATGACCAATTCAGGAAAAATGTGCAATCTCTTCCTATTGTAACATTTCTTAAAATGGACATTCTATCCATGTTCTGATACAAATGTGTAACACAATATATTTGTTTGATGAAAAACAAAACTCATGTTTTTGTTTCATTTATATTTTTTATGCCAATTTTACGTTCATCCCAGTCCAACTTTCAAATCCTTCAAGAAAAAAAATGTCATAGCCTTTGTTTTTGCCTCCACACCATGACATGCTATTATTTTTATCTTTCTTGCCTCTAGATTGCATTGTGTTAACATTTACCAAGACAAGGCATTCTAAGGGTTAGTGTTTTTTTACTCTCTCCCTTTGTCTCCCAACTCCCCTTTCTGTGGTTTATCAGTGATTCTAATTAGTCTATTCTCTTTCCCTCTGGGGATGAAAGAGTTTACAGCTATGTTGAATTATACAATCCTACATGAAACAAACCAAAACCGTGCTGGGGAATATGAGTCAGACACTATTTCAAAGAAAGTAAGCTCCAGGAAATTAACAAAATGAGAGTGCATGTATTGGGAAAACATCATTGTTAAGTCCTTTGGTAAATCCTTTAAACACTTAAATTCATGAATAGATGAGTGAGCCTTGGATTACACTCTGCTGTCAAATAAAATAAAATGTATTTACAGTGCCTTGCGAAAGTATTCGGCCCGCTTGAACTTTGCGACCTTTTGCCACATTTCAGGCTTCTAATGTAAAGATATAAAACTGTATTTTTTTGTGAAGAATCAACAACAAGTGGGACACAATCATGAAGTGGAACGACATTTATTGGATATTTCAAACTTTTTTAACAAATCAAAAACTGAAAAATTGGGCGTGCAAAATTATTCAGCCCCCTTAAGTTAATACTTTGTAGCGCCACCTTTTGCTGCGATTACAGCTGTAAGTCGCTTGGGGTATGTCTCTATCAGTTTTGCACATCGAGAGACTGACATTTTTTCCCATTCCTCCTTGCAAAACAGCTCGAGCTCAGTGAGGTTGGATGGAGAGCATTTGTGAACAGCAGTTTTCAGTTCTTTCCACAGATTCTCGATTGGATTCAGGTCTGGACTTTGACTTGGCCATTCTAACACCTGGATATGTTTATTTTTGAACCATTCCATTGTAGATTTTGCTTTATGTTTTGAATCATTGTCTTGTTGGAAGACAAATCTCCGTCCCAGTCTCAGGTCTTTTGCAGACTCCATCAGGTTTTCTTCCAGAATGGTCCTGTATTTGGCTCCATCCATCTTCCCATCAATTTTAACCATCTTCCCTGTCCCTGCTGAAGAAAAGCAGGCCCAAACCATGATGCTGCCACCACCATGTTTGACAGTGGGGATGGTGTGTTCAGCTGTGTTGCTTTTACGCCAAACATGACGTTTTGCATTGTTGCCAAAAAGTTCAATTTTGGTTTCATCTGACCAGAGCACCTTATTCCACATGTTTGGGTGTGTCTCCCAGGTGGCTTGTGGCAAACTTTAAACAACACTTTTTATGGATATCTATAAGAAATGGCTTTCTTCTTGCCACTCTTCCGTAAAGGCCAGATTTGTGCAATATACGACTCATTGTTGTCCTATGGACAGAGTCTCCCACCTCAGCTGTAGATCTCTGCAGTTCATCCAGAGTGATCATGGGCCTCTTGGCTGCATCTCTGATCAGTCTTCTCCTTGTATGAGCTGAAAGTTTAGAGGGACGGCCTGGTCTTGGTAGATTTGCAGTGGTCTGATACTCCTTCCATTTCAATATTATCGCTTGCACAGTGCTCCTTGGGATGTTTAAAGCTTGGGAAATATTTTTGTATCCAAATCCGGCTTTAAACTTCTTCACAACAGTATCTCGGACCTGCCTGGTGTGTTCCTTGTTCTTCATGATGCTCTCTGCGCTTTTGACGGACCTCTGAGACTATCACAGTGCAGGTGCATTTATACGGAGACTTGATTACACACAGGTGGATTGTATTTATCATCATTAGTCATTTAGGTCAACATTGGATCATTCAGAGATCCTCACTGAACTTCTGGAGAGAGTTTGCTGCACTGAAAGTAAAGGGGCTGAATAATTTTGCACGCCCAATTTTTCAGTTTTTGATTTGTTAAAAAAGTTTGAAATATCCAATAAATGTCGTTCCACTTCATGATTGTGTCCCACTTGTTGATTCTTCACAAAAAAATACAGTTTTATATCTTTATGTTTGAAGCCTGAAATGTGGCAAAAGGTCGCAAAGTTCAAGGGGGCCGAATACTTTCGCAAGGCACTGTATATAGCCCTTCTTACATCAGCTGATATCTCAAAGTGCTGTACAGAAACCCAGCCTAAAACCCCAAACAGCAAGCAATGCAGGTGTAGAAGCACGGTGGCTAGGAAGAAACCTAGAGAGGAACCAGGCTATGAGGGGATGGCCAGTCCTCTTCTGGCTATGCCGGGTGTAGATTATAACACAACATGGCCAAGACGTTCAAATGTTCATAAATGACCAGCATGGTCAAATAATAATAATCACAGTAGTTGTCGAGGGTGCAGCAAGTCAGCACCTCAGGAGTAAATGTCAGTTGGCTTTTCATAGCCGATCATTAAGAGTATCTCTACCGCTCCTGCTGTCTCTAGAGAGTTGAAAACAGCAGGTCTGGGACAGGTAGCACGTCCGGTGAACAGGTCAGGGTTCCATAGCCGCAGGCAGAACAGTTGAAACTGGAGCAGCAGCATGGACAGGTGGATTGGGGACAGCAAGGAGTCATCATGCCAGGTAGTCCTGAGGCATGGTCCTAGGGCTCAGGTCCTCCGAGAGAGAGAAAGAAAGAGAGAAAGAGAGAATTAGAGAGAGCATACTTAAATTCACACAGGACACCGGATAAGACAGGAGAAGTACTCCAGATATAACAAACTAACCCTAGCCCCCGACACAAACTACTGCAGCATAAATACTGAAAGCTGAGACAGGAGGCGTCAGGAGACCCTGTGGCCCCATCCGATGACACGGACAGGGCCAAACAGAAAGGATATAACCCCACCCACTTTGCCAAAGCACAGCCCCCACACCACTAGAGGGATATCTTCAACCACCAACTTACCATCCTGAGACAAGGCCGAGTATAGCCCACAAAGATCTCTGCCACGGCACAACCCAAGGGGGGGCGCCAACCCAGACAGGAAGATCAAGTCAGTGACTCAACCCACTCAAGTGACGCACCCCTCCTAGGGACGGCATGAAAGAGCACCAGTAAGCCAGTGACTCAGCCCCTGTAATAGGGTTAGAGGCAGAGAGGGGAACCGGCAAGGCAGAGACAGCAAGGGCGGTTCGTTGCTCCAGAGCCTTTCTGTTCACCTTCACACTCCTGGGCCAGACTACACTCAATCATATGACCCATTGAAGAGATGAGTCATCAGTAAAGACTTAAAGGTTGAGACCGAGTCTGCGTCTCTCACATGGGTAGGCAGACCATTCCATAAAAATGGAGCTCTATAGGAGAAAGCCCTGCCTCCAGCTGTTTGCTTAGAAATTCTAGGGACAATTAGGAGGCCTGCGTCTTGAAACCGTAGCGTACGTGTAGGTATGTACGGTAGGACCAAATCGTAAAGATAGGTAGGAGCAAGCCCATGTAATGCTTTGTAGGTTAGCAGTAAAACCTTGAAAGCAGCCCTAGCCTTAACAGGAAGCCAGTGTAGGAAGGCTAGCACTGGAGTAATATGATCACATTTTTTGGTTCTAGTCAGGATTCTAGCAGCCATATTTAACACTAACTGAAGTTTATTTAGTGCTTTATCCAGGTAGCCGGAAAGTATAGCATTGCAGTAGTCTAACCTAGAAGTAACACAAGCACGGATACATTTTTCTGCATAATTTTTGGACAGAAAGTTTCTGATTTTTGCAATGTTATTTAGATGGAAAAAAGCTGTCCTTGAAACAGTCTTGATATGTTCGTCAAAAGAGAGATCAGGGTCCAGAGTAAAGCAGAGGTTTTATTTGAGACGACTGTACAACCATCAAGATTAATTGTCAGATTCAACAGAAGATCTCTTTGTTTCTTGGGACCTAGAGCAAGCTTCTCCGTTTTGTCCGAGTTTAAAAGTTGAATGTTGCAGCCATCCACTTCCTTATGTCTGAAACACAGGCTTCTAGCGAGGGCAATTTTGGGGCTTCCCCAGGTTTCATTGAAATGTACAGATGTGTGTCATCCACACAGCAGTGAAGGTTAACATTATGTTTTCGAATTACATCACCAAGAGGTAAAATATACAGTGAAAACAATAGTGGTCCTAAAACAGAACCTTGAGGAACACCGAAATGTACAGTTGATTTGTCAGAGAACAAACCATTCACAGAGACAAACTGATACCTTTCCAACAGATAAGATCTAAACCAGACCAGAACTTGTCTGTGTAGGCCGATTTGGGTTTCCAATCTCTCCAAAAGAATGTGGTGATCGATGGTATCAAAAGCAGCGCTTAAGGTCTAGGAGCACGAGGACAGATGCATAGCCTCAGTCTGATGCCATTACAAGGTAATTTACCATCTTCACAAGTGCAGTCCCAGTGCTATGATGGGGTCTAAAACCAGACTGAAGCATTTCGTATACATTGTTTGTCTTCAGGAAGGCAGTGAGTTGCTGTGCAACAGCTTATTCTAAAAATGTTGAGAGGAATGGAAGATTCGATATAGGCAGATAGTTTTTTATATTTTCTGGGTCAAGGATTGGCTTTTTCAAGAGGCTTTATTCCTGCCACTTTTAGTGAGTTTGGTACACATCCGGTGGATAGAGAGCCGTTTATTATGTTCAACATAGGAGGGCCAAGCACAGGAAGCAGCTCTTTCAGTAGTTTAGTTGGAATAGGGCATGCAGCTTGAAGGTTTAGAGTCCATTATTATTTTCATCATTGTGTCAAGAGATATAGTACTAAAACACTTGAGTGTCTCTCTTGATCCTAGGTCCTGGAAGGGTTGTGCAGACTCAGGACAACTGAGCTTTGGAGGAATATGCAGATTTAAAGACGAGTCCGTAATTTGCTTTCTAATGATCATGATCTTTTCCTCAAAGACGTTCATGAATTTATTACTGCTGAAGTTAAAGCCATCCTCACTTGGAGAATGCTGCTTTTTAGTTAGCTTGTGACAGTATCAAAAATACATTTTGGATTGTTCTTACTTTCCTCAATTAAGTTGGAAAAATAGGATGATCGAGCAGCAGTGAGGGCTCTTCGATACTGCACGGTACTGTCTTTCCAAGCTAGTCGGAATACTTCTTGTTTGGTGTGGTGCCATTTCCGTTCCATTTTTCAGGAAGCTTGCTTCAGAGCTCGGGTATTTTCTGTATACCAGGGAGCTAATTTCTTATGACACATGTTTTTAGGGGTGCAACTGCATCTAGGGTATTGTGCCAGGTTAAATTGAGTTACTCAGTTAGGTGGTTAACTGATTTGTGTCCTCTGACATCCTTGGGTAGGCAGAGCGTGTCTGGAAGGGCATCAATGAATCTTTGTGTTGTCTGAGAATTTATACCACGACTTTTGATGCTCCTTGGTTGGGGTCTGAGCAGATTATTTGTTGAGATTGCAAACGTAATAAAATGGTGGTCCGACAGTCCAGGATTATGAGGAAAAACGTTAAGATCCACAACATTTATTCTATGGGACAGAACTAGGTCCAGAGTATGACTGTGACGGTGAGTAGGTCCATTGACGTCGAGGATGGCTCCGAAAGCCTTTTGGAGTGGGTCTGTGGACTTTTCCATGTGAATTTGAATATTATCTGCTATGAGTAGGCTAGATTTCATGACTAGAAGCTCAAAAGACGAAAACATTTTTTTTTTTGTAAATTTGCTATCGTAAATGTTAGCAACACCTCCGCCTTTGCGGGATGCACGGAGGATATGGTCACTAGTGTAACCAGGAGGTGAGGCCTCATTTAACACAGTAAATTCATCAGGCTTAAGCCATGTTTTAGTCAGGCCAATCACATCAAGATTATGATCAGTGATTAGTTCATTGACTATAACTGCCTTTGAAGTGAGGGATCTAACATTAAGTAGCCCTATTTTGAGATGTGAGGTATCACGATCTCTTTCAATAATGGCAGGAATTGGGGAGGTCTTTATCCTAGTGAGATTACTAAGGCGAACACCGCCATGTTTAGTTTTGCCCAACCTAGGTCTCAATGGGGATAGCTGAGCTGACTACACTGACTGTGCTAGTGGCAGACTCCACTAAGCTCGCTGGCTGGCTGGCTAACAGCCTGCTGCCTGGCCCGCATTCTATTTCATTGTGGAGCTAGAGCCCTGTCTATGTTGGTAGATAAGATGAGAGCACCCCTCCAGCTAGGATGGAGTCTGTCACTCCTCAGCAGGCCAGGCTTGGTCCTGTTTGTGGGTGAGTCCCAGAAAGAGGGCCAATTATCTACAAATTCTATCTTTTGGGAGGGGCAGAAAACAGTTTTCAACCAGCGATTGAGTTGCGAGACTCTGCTGTAGAGCTCATCACTCCCCCTAACTGGGAGGGGGCCAGAGTATATACCACATATACATTCAAAGTCCCTACTTTGAATGTAAATACAAATTAAGCTGTAGAAAATTGTCTGAGTAAAAACAAGTTCCAGATGTATCTCCTTTCCCTTATGATGTATGAGGTCCCATATGAAAAAATAATGTAGTATACTATGGTACAAAATCTATAATATTCACTGTAGTGTTTTTGCAGACCATTGTCAGCAAAAACACTATTCAGTGTAGTATTTACTTTATTATTGCGGACATGACTGTAGTATACACTGTAGTTAAAAAAAGTAATATATGCTATATTAATTACTACTGTTTTTGCAGACTGATTGTTCAGAGATTCTGCTCTTTTCTATAACCTGTAGGGAACACAATATATGGTCTATACTTGACATGGTTTCTCACTTATGGGTGACACTTATTGGGATACGGGGGAGGGGAATGTAAAAGGTATATTCAAATGAAATACTGTGGTATATACTGTAGTAATTACTGTAGTGCTTTTACAGACTAGTGTTTTTGCTGACATTTTTTACCTTTATTTAACTAGGCAAGTCAGTTAAGAACAAATTCTTATTTACAAATGACAACCCACTGTTCCCCAGTAGACTAAATGCCTTGTTCAGGGGCAAAACGACAGATTTTTAAAATCTTGGCAGCTCGAGGATTCCATCCAGCAACCTTTCGATTACTAGCCTAGTGGTTATAGCGTTAGGCTACTAACGCTATAACCACTAGGCTACCTGCAGTATTACTACATTACTGTAGTGATGTTGCAGCCTGTATACTGTATTATTTACAGTAGTATTTTACAGTTTACTACAAATTTGGTTGACCATTTTTGTGACAACATCACGAAAATGAAGGTTGTGTGGTTTTATGATTCTGGATGGTCAGATTGTTACTAACTATGACGTGGTGAATCATAGATGGCTCATTTCAACTCTTGTTATTGATACTCTTGTTTTGACTAATTTCATGTGAATACTAATTTCACGGATTTGCCCCATAGTTGTGCACAATTTGGTTTTGTTGCTAAACAACCGAGTCATTTCAGATCATTCAGCACCATTCATTCATATGGTGCAATGTCATACATTGAAAGTTGCATAAAGGTGTTAAGCTAACGAGGCTGGATAATGTTTTATCACTCCGCAGGCGAGGCCTAGGGGGATCAGGTCTGTCTCATCTCACACAGCACTCCCACTGTGCTCTGCAATGCGAATTCACTATAGGAAAGCAAAAATGTAATGTTCTGACATGTGGTCGCTGGGGATTTTTGATATATCTAAACAAAGATTTGCTTGTCTTCAGTGAAGATCTCTTGGTGTTACAGAGTTGGGCTTCAGGATGATATCTAATAAGTGAACATTTCAGTTCTTAATGAGAGGTCTAATGCTTGTAAAGATAATGATAATGTTGGTAGCAGCTCATTAACCCGGACTCCCCTGATATATCATGACACGTCTTAGAGGTGAGTGGGGGACAAAACGACAATAAAATCACCATGACACAATGGACAGTACAAGTTGACACAAACCGGTTTTGACATGAATTAATACAACATTTAAGAAATATGCTTTATTACCACACAATTCCATGAATTCAATCTTTGATACATTTTTTAAAAAATAATATAAAGTAATTTATACTGGTGATGTTATGATACAGTAGGAGTGTCAAAGGCCTGTTCTGTTTACAAACAACTAATTGGTGTGATCAGGAGTGTTTCTGTAGAATCCCTTTTCTCCATGGCTTGGATTTCACACCGGCTAAGACACATCAGATCTGTGCTCTTATCTTTGTCAGCATGTTAGAGGTGTCATATCCAGGGCGGGGTGAAGAGAAGGATGAGACCATGCTAGACAGATTTCCAAATTAGCCTCCGTACTGTTGGTTATGACAGGCAGTAAAGGCTTATTAAGTAGCTTTTTTACAATTGTTGAGTATGTGCACTATAAGTATTAGGAACTGAACTGTTAACCTGTCTAGGACACAGATTCCGCTAACAGACCCCCCCCCCCCCAACATTCTGCTGAAAAGGCAGCGCGGGAAATTCAAAAATATTTTCACACATTAATAAATCCAATACAGCAAATGAAAGATAAACATCTTGTTAATCTACCCATCATGTCCGATTTTTTAAATGTTTTACAGCGAAAACACAACATATTTATGTTAATCACCATCAAATCCCTCAAAAACAGAGCCATTTTTCCCAGCCAAAGCTAGTCACAAAAGCAGAATTAGAGATAAAATTAATCACTAACCTTTGATAATCTTCATCAGATGACACTCATATGACATCATGTTACACAATATATTTATGTTTTGTTCGATAATATGCATATTTATATCCACAAATCTCGGTTTGCATTGGCGCCTTGTTCAGAAATCCCTCCAAAATATCCGGAGTAATTACAGAGAGCTACGTCAGATAACAGAAATACTCATCATCAACTTTGACGAAAGATACATGTTTTACATATAATTACAGATACACTGGTTCTTAATGCAACCGCTGTGTCAGATTTTTTTTTAAACGTTACGAATAAAGCATACCATGCAATAATCTGAGACGGCGCTCAGACGTAAATATATTTCTCCGCCATGTTGGAGTCAACAGAAATACGAAATTACATCATAAAATTACATCATAAATTACATGATCTTTCATCAGAATGCAGTGCAAGAAATCCTAGTTCCGCAATAAATCATTGTTTTGTTCCATAATGTCCATTACCAGTGTCCAATTAGCTACTCTTGCTAGCACGTTTAGTTCAAAAGCTGGAGCTGGTACAGGCGAACTCAGACGAAAACTTCAAAAAGTAATGTTCCAGGTCGAATAAACTGGTCAAACTAAGTAGAGAATCAATCTTCAGGATGTTATTATCATATATATCCAATAACGTTCCAACCGGAGCATTCGTTTTGTCTACAGAGTAATGGAACGCAAGGCGAGATAATGACTACTGCATGTAACCAGGAAATGGCATTCTGCCAGACCAGTGACTCAAATAGCTGCCATCCGGTCCCACATCACACTAGAGGCTTCATTCCACATTCTACTGACTGTTGACATCTAGTGGAAGGCGTAGGAAGTGTGAACAGATCCATATCTTATTTGGATGTAAATATGCGATGAGTTGAAAATCAACCAACCCCAGAATTTCCACTTCCTGTTTGGAAGTTTGCCTGCCCAATGAGTTCTGTTATACACAGAGACATAATTCAAACAGTTTTAGAAACTTCAGAGTGTTTTCTATCCAATAGTAATAATAATATGCATATATTAGCATCTGGGACAGAGTATGAGGCAGTTCATTATGGGCACGCAATTCATCCAAAGTGAAAATGCTGGCCCCTATCCCTAAAAGGTTCAAAATGAATTTGGGGAATTGAGATTATATTCAGTGTGTCAGTTCAGATCTTTTGCCAATTAAAACAAATTACTTCCATCTCGTGTGAGTGTAGAAGCAGGACTATTTGTCAGGTTACTTTGTAAGAATCGTGCCCTTTATATTTCCCCTCGGTCTTACAAAGGGAGCAGAAAATAATTTCACTATCTTAATTAAATAAATAAAAAGTGGTGATACTTTTTCAACCCCAAAAATGTTTTGGTCATGTTTTTCTAATTCATCCACCTTCAGTTTGAAATCCCTGATGTGTCCTTCATTAGTCATTAACAGCTGCTTTCTTCTCTCTAGAGATAGTCGTATCGTTGTTTTTGGCTTGTTTCGCATAACGTGCTAATGTCTGCACGTGAATTGGAATTCTCAGCAAAGCATGGATAATTAGAGGGACCCTTTGAACTTTAGAAAACTTCTGCGTGAAATTAATGAGGTGTATTTATTTCCAGAATTACCGCCCCGAGAATATGCGCAGGTTGTCTGTGGAGAGCTAACAGATGCCATTCAAAAGTGTGCCCACCAGCTACTTCAAGGGCGTCTTCACCACTGGGGTACGCAACAAAATATTAGAGATTTTCTCCTCATTTATCTGAATAACAGGATGCATCCACTAAGCATTAAAATGAGAAGTGTCACGATGGGACAGTGGGTTTAATTGTAAATGTCAGAATATCTAGTTATGAACTATCATATCAGTAGCACAGAAATCCACTTGTTTGCAGCGATGCCCTCGGCAAACTGAACACTGATTGGATGTGTCATGCCATACGAATGACTTGTCTGCACACACACACACACACACACACACACACACACACACACACCTTGCAGGTTGGAGATTGTCTGGATATTTCTTATTTCATGGATTAGTTACAGCAAGAGCTTTTAGAATTGTCTCAAATAATTTTTTGAAGCTAACCTCTATGTAACCTTCCCGTTTCCATGCTGTCTGATGGAATTATGCTTCTTATTTCTGTAATAAAGTCAGACACAAAGGAAATATCCTCTTTCTGTACACGCTATCTGCAAACACTGTGTCACCTACCTTTCTCCATCACACTTCCCTTCGGATGTTTCCAGTAAAATTTATGTAGCCCGTGGCACCTAGTGGCAGGTGTGAGACGAGGTGAAATTTAGGTATAAGTTAGTGAGATGGAACTCTCGATTGGTGAGCCTGTGTTTCTGCCACAGACAACAGTGGGTGCACACTCCTTGTCCTTACACCATGGGCTGTTTGTTGCAAGTTTGTCGACTGAAGACTGTGACGTCTTCAACATTGTTTGGGGAGGAGTGGCTTGGAGTGTTTGGGCTGGGAACAGGGTATAGCCCAGGAACTGTAAACAGAGTAGGAGAATCCTTATCACTGCTCTTACTGTCATGTTGAGTCCCTTAAGTTAGGTATGTAGTTCGTATTTTGTTCAGTCCTCCCAGGCAAATGAGACGGTAATCAGGAAAAATATTTGGGATTGCCTTGAGGAGGGGACTAGTTTCATTTTATTTGTTATATTTTTGTTTGTATGTTCTTCACAACACTTCCCCAGAAACCCACAGGGCTGGCTGTCCTTAGTGGGAGACTAGTGTTGTTAGAGAGCAAAGGCAAATCTTATGAATGAATGTGTGTTCTTCCACATGTTAATTGTTACAAGTGTGTCATCATCTTACCAAGCGTGTGTAATCACTAGTGTGTTATCTAGGGATGCACAATATATCGGTGAACATATCGGAATCGGACGATATTAGCTAAAAATGCCAACATCGGAATCGGCCCGATGTCTAGTTTAACGCCGATGTGCAAAACCGATGCCAAAGCTGACATGCATACCTATTTAACATAGGTACATGAAGTAATGGCACCACATAAAATGTTGCGCTACACATGCAACACACATTCCTAACCTAGCCCACAATGTCTGCTGTGTGGATACCCTCTGTCATGGCATTGAAATGCTTACTCAACAAAACTGCAGACACAGGCAGTTTACAAGCGATTCCGTGGCATTCTCTCTTTACTGTCTCGCAACCATGCTCGTTGCTATGTACAACGACTGCTACATCGATGCAGACAAGAAACATGGTTTACGTGAAATGTTACATACACAGCTGGACAAGATGGAATCGGACAGAGTGACAGTTCGCACCGAGGAAGAGAGGCCACGGACAGACAGAGCTGATACTGCACTGCTTGACATGTATGATGAAATCCTGGTTGAGAATGAAACGACTGAACAAATGAACAATGAAACAGCACAGCAAGTAAATTAAATAAATATGTTTTGATTATGTTTTACTGGTAAGTGGGATATACATAAAATGCCAACAAAATATATTTTTGGTCAGTGTGGTGTGTGTATCCTTTATTTAACTAGACAAGTCAGGTAAGAACAAATTCTTATTTACATTTTTTATATATATTTTTTTTATTTCACCTTTATTTAACCAGGTAGGTTAGTTGAGAACAAGTTCTCATTTGCAACTGCGACCTGTCCAAGATAAATTCGACACATACAACAACACAGAGTTACACATGGAATAAACAAAACATAGTCAATAATACAGTAGAAAAAAAGAAAAAGTCTATATACAGTGAGTCCAAATGAGGTAAGATAAGGGAGTTATGGCGAAGTAATTACAATATAGCAATTAAACACTGTAACGGTAGATGTGCAGAAGATGAATGTACAAGTAGAGATACTGGGGTACAAAGGAGCAAGATAAATAAATAAATACTGTATGGGGATGAGGTAGGTAGATAGATGGGCTATGTACAGGTGCAGTGATCTGTGAGCTGTTCTGACAGCTGGTGCTTAAAGCTAGTGAGGGAGATATGAGGCTTCAGAGATTTTTGCAGTTCGTTCCAGTCACTGGCAGCAGAGAACTGGAAGGAAAGACGACCAAAGGAGGAATTGGCTTTGGGGGAGACCAGTGAGATATACCTGCTGGAGCGCGTGCTACGAGTGGGTGCTGCTATGGTGATCAGTAAGCTGAGATAAGACGGGGCTTTACCTAGCAGAGACTTGTAGATAACCTGTAGCCAGTGGGTTTGGCGACGAGTATGAAGCGAGGGCCAACCAACGAGAGCGTACAGGCCGCAATGGTGGGTAGTGTATGGGGCTTTGGTGACAAAACGGATGGCACTGTGATAGACTGCATCTAGTTTGTTGAGTAGAGTGTTGGAGGCTATTTTATAAATGACATCACCGAAGTCGAGGATTCGTAGGATGGTCAGTTTTATGAGGGTGTTTGGCAGCATGAGTGAAGGATGCTTTGTTGCGATATAGGAAGCTAATTCTAGATTTAATTTTCGACCTACCCAAACCAAGATGATGCTGGGCCAATTGTGCGCCGCCCTATGGGACTCTCAGTCACGGCCGGATGTTTAAGAGCCTGGATTTGAACCAAGGACTGTAGTGACGTCTCTTGCAGTGAGATGCAGTGCCTTAGACCGCTGCATTCATGTGTGTGTGTTAACTATTTAACTGTACTAGAATGCTTAAAAAGCCACAAAAAATGGAAAATATTGGATATCTGTATCGGCCAAAAATGTTATATCGGTGTATCACTAGTGTTATCTTCTTACCCATTGTGTGTAATTATGAGTGTGTTATAATTTTACACAAACTCTGTAAACGTGTGCTGTGTTACAAAGAGTGTTTCACCACAAGTGTGCTATTTCTTCTTGCCATGTTGCTAATTATTTTGCGTGTTCCCTAAGTGGTAGTTACAGCCAGTGAGTGTGTTCCATTGTGGTGACATGTCTACATTTATGAATTGTATGCATTGCCGGTCACTGTTAATCTTAGGGCTAGGGGGCATTATCCCGAATTTCCGCCTGTCTGAAGTGCCCAAAGTAAACTGCCTGTTCCTCGGGCCCAGAAGCCAGTATAGGTAGCATTGGATAGAAAACACTTTGACATTTCTGAAACTGTTAAAATAACGTCTATGGCTATAACAAAACTGATATGGCAGAAAATCCGACCAGAATAGTTCTTGTTTTTTCAGCTCCCAGGCTCTTATTTTGGAATCCCCTATGTCCGTCACCCAAATTGCAAGGCCTTGCCTACATATTGGCAGAAAGGAATGACTGTTGGATCATCCTTTGGAATGAAATTGTACATTTTAAAGAAAGCATCAACGGTTACAAGACAAAAATTAATAAACTGAGGGTGAGAGTCAGGTTGGATCTTTTCCCCAGTTTATGGATAGACAACTTAATCCAAACATTCCCTTTCTTTGGGCCAACAACAGACGAATGGTGCTTTTGCTGTGGAATATCAAATCCGCATCAAACTAACTTTTTACTGATAGAGGGTTGTTATATAAAAAACATGTACAGTACCAGTCAAAAGTTTGGACACACCTACTCATTCAAGGGTTTTTCTTTATTTTTACTATTTTCTACTTTGTAGAATAATAGTGAAGACATCAAAACTATGAAATAACACATATGGAATCATATAGTAAACAAAAAGGGGTTAAACAAATGAAAATGTATTTGAGATTTTAGATTCTTCAAAGTATCTACACTTTTCCTTGATGACAGCTTTGCACACTCTTGGCATTCTCTAAACCAGCTTAATAAGGAATGTTTTTCCAAGTCTTGAAGGCGTTCCCACATATGCTTAGCACTTGTTGGCTGCTTTTCCTTCCTTCTGCGGTCCAACTCATCCCAAACCATCTCAATTGGGTTGAGTTCAAATCAAATCAAATGTTATTGGTCACATTCACATGGTTAGCAGATGTTAATGTGAGTGTAGAGAAATGCTTGTGCTTCTAGTTCCAACAGTGCAGTAATATCTAACAAGTAATCTAACAATTCCCCAAAAACTACCTAATACACACACACATCTAAATGGGTGAATGAGAATATGTATATATAAGTATATGGATGAGCGATGGCCGAGCGGCAGAGGCAAGGTGCAGTAGAGGGTATAAAATACAGTACAAACGTGATAAGAGTAATGTAAGATATGTAAACATTATTCAAGTAGCATTATTTAAAGTGGCATTGTTTAAAGTTACTAGTGATCCATTTACTAAAGTGTCCAGTGATTGGGTCTCTATGTAGGCAGAAGCCTCTCTGAGTTAGTGATGGCTATATAACAGTCTGATGGCCTTGAGATGGAAGCTGTTTTTCAATCTCTCGGTCCAAGCTTTGATGCACCTGTACTGACCTCGCCTTCTGGATGATAGCGATGTGAACAAGCAGTGGCTCAGGTGGTTGTTGTCCTTGATGATCTTTTTGATCTTCTTGTGACATCGGGTGCTGTAGGTGTCATGGAGGGCAGGTGAGCCTTGCGGTTGAGTGCGGTGCAGTTGCCGAACCAGGCTGTGATGCAGCCCGACAGGATGCTCTCAATTGTGCATCTGTAAAAGTTTGTCAGGGTTTTGGGTGACATGCCAAATTTCTCCTGAGGTGGACCATTTCAGTTTGTCTGTGATGTGTACGCCCAGGAACTTAAAACTTTCCACCTTTTCCCCTGCTGTCCCTTCAATGTGGATAGGGGGTTGCTCCCTCGGCTGTTTCCTGAAGTCCACGATCATCTCCTTTATTTTGTTGACGTTGAGTGAGAGGTTGTTTTCCTGACACCACACTCCGAGTGCCGTCACCTCCTCCCTGTAGGCTGTCTCGTCATTGTTGGTGATCATGCCCACAACTGTTGTGTCATCTGCAAACTTGATGATTGAGTTGGAAGCATGCAAGGCCATGCAGTCGTGGGTGAACAGGGAGTACAGGAAAGGGCTGAGCACACACCCTTGTGGGGCCCCATTGTTGAGGGTAAGTGAGGTGGAGATGTTGTTAACTACCTTCACCACCTGGGGGCGGCCCATCAAAGTCCAAGACCCAGTTTGGATGATTGTGGAGGCCAGGCCTTCTGATGCAGCACTCCATTGTTCTCCTTCTTGGTCAAATAGCCCTTACACAGCCTGGAGGTGTGTTGGGTCATTGTTCAGTCGAAAAACAAATGATAGTCCCACTAGCTGCAAACCAGATGGGATGGCGTATCGCTGCAGAATTCTGTATTAGCCATGCTGGTTGTGTGCCTTGAATTCTAAATAAATCACTGACAGTGTCACCAGCAAAGCACCCCCACACCATCACACCTCCTCCTCCATGCTTCACGGTGGGAACCACACATGCAGAGATAAGACACCGCGGTTGGAACCCAAAATCTCAAATTTGGACTCATCAGACCAAAGGACAGATTTCCACCGGACTAATGTCCATTGCTCGTGTTTCTTGTGAGAAGCAAGCCTCTTCTCTTTGCAGAAATTTGACCATAAAGGCCTGATTCACACATTCTCCTCTGAACAGTTGATTTTGAGATGTGTCTGTTACTTGAACTCTGTGAAGCATTTATTTGGGCTGCAATCTGAGGTGCAGTTAACTCCAATGAATTGATCCTCTGCACCAGAGGTAACTCTGGGTCTTCCTTTCCTGTGGTGGTCCTCAAGAGAGCCAGTTTCATCATAGCGCTTGATGTTTTTTTGCGACTACACTTGAAGAAACTTTCAAAGTTATTGAAATGTTCTGCATTGACTGACCTTCATGTCTTAAATTAATGATGGACTGTCATTTCTCTTTGCTTACTTGAGCCGTTCTTGCCATAATATGGACCTGTTCCTTTACCAGATAGGGCTATCTTCTGTATACCACTACCTTGTCACAACACAACTGATTGGCTCGAATGCATTAAGAAGGAAATACATTCCACAAATGAACTTTTAACAAGGCACACCTGTTAATTTAAATACATTCCAGATGACTACCTCATGAAGCTGGTTGAGAGAATGCCAAGCGTGTGCAAAGTTGTCATCAAGGCAAATGGTGGCTACTTTGAAGAATATAACATATTTTTTTATTTGTTTAACACTTTATTGGTTACTACATGATTCCATATGTGTTATTTCACAGTTTTGCGGTCTTCACTCTTAATAGTACAAATAATGAAAAACCCTTGAATGAGTAGATGTGTCCAAACTTTTGACTGAAACTGTGCATCCCTTACCTTGTACAATTGACTAGTTACATTACAAATGAGTAATGAATTCGACATTATTGTTATTTAAGTGCCCACGGACCCTTCCAATTGCTTCGATTTACAGAAATATTGTTTCATTCCCCACTTTTGGATGATGGAGTTTTGGCGGGAAGAATGCCTTGTTCTACAGAGTAAATCCTCTCAATACTGCATGTCCAGTGAAGAGAGTTTCTGCAAGGAATTTAAGACATTCATATAACGGTCAAATTCACCCCTCTTCCCCTCTGCCAGAGAGAGAGAGAGCGCTGTGGAGCGGACCCATTGCAACCTGATCCTTCAGATCTGAACAGGAGAGTCATGACAGCAGTAAAGGGTGGATCAACTCCATATTAATGCCCATGATTTTGGAATGAGATGTTCGACGAGCACGTGTCCACATACTTTTGGTATTATAGTGTACCTCGAGATGTTGTACAGGAAGATCTATGAGCTATCATACTCTATCAGTAGCACAGACATCCACTTGTTTGCAGTGATGCCCTTGGCACACTGAACACTGATTTAATGTGTCACACCATACACCCACACACACACACACACACACACACACACACACACACACACACAGACACACACCTTTCAGGTTGGAGTTTGGCTGGATATTTCTTATTTCATGGATTAGTTACAGCAAGAGCTTTTTAAATTGTCTCCGAGAGAGCATTTCTGAAGCAAACCTCTACGTAACCTTCCTGTTTCCATGCTGTCTGATGGAGTTACTCTTCTTATTCCTCTAATAAAGTCGGACACAAAGGAAATATCCTCTTCTTGGACCCGCTGTCTGCAAACGTTGTATTGCCTACATTTGTCCATCACACTTCCCTTTGGATGTTTCCAGTAAACTGTAGATTGTTTACATTGTCGGGTGCTGAAAACAGACAAGGTTTTTGCCAAGACAGTGCAAATTATGGATTGTATTTACAACAACTATTGGAGCTCAAAATAAATATTTTAAACAGTAAGGCCTTGCCACATACTGCCACCAAGGAATTCCTGTTGCTTCATCCTTTGTTATGACATTTTACACTTAAAAGAAAGCATCAAGTGATACAAGTCAATGATTAATAAGCAGAGGGAGAGAATCAGATCAGATCTTTCCCCCAGTTTTTGAATAGACAAGTTAATCCCAACCTTCCCTTTCTTTAGGCAAACATCAGAGGAATGGTGCTTTTGCTGTGGACTACCAAATGTACATGACCCAATCACAGTCTAGACAGGAATACATGTAGAAGAACAGGAGGACATCATCCTTTACAGTTGGTTAATGAAGGCTTCCATGCACTGACATACTGTACATCCCTTGAGTACCATTCAAGACATCAGTAACTGTTGGTGTAATTGCTAAGCTTAGCACAGAAAGTAATATTTTCATGAACACAATGAAAATGTGTAAACATTTCATCTAACTTGAAAATGGATTTAGTATAAAATTAAGTTATCCTTGTAATGTTTCATGTTCCCTGATCTTCCCTATAAGCTATTATGCCTTCCTGCCTATAGCAAACCCCCGCCATGTCCTTCTCTGCATGATCACTGGGATCAGCTGGAAAACCCACTAAGACTCTGGATTCCACTACTCTGCCATGCAGAGGAGTTACATAGAGTATACACAATATACAGGGTTATCATCCTCTTCTCAGCCTTTAGAAATGACAGGGAATAACACCTATGAGCTGCAACCCATTCACACTAAATCCTCCCTATTCAGGACTGTTGCGGGCTGCTACAATAAAGCTAGGAGGCTTTGGCAGACTCCATGCTGGGAATGTGAAAGCAGTTGACCCTCCCAGCACCTCTTACTTTGTTGCTCCAGTCTGGGTCATCTGTATCCATACCAAAGCTTAATCTCTAGGCTTTCTCTTGGGGGCTTTTTCACTGGCATCTGGCTGACAAAGTGGAGTGAAGCGTAAGGCACAACAAGGCAGGGCAGGTCAGCTGGCTCGAAATTGCTTTGGTGATAATAGGAGAGGATGCAGTCCATTTCAAATTGACTCCCACTTATCAGAGATGGCACTGACTGGCTGGATAGCTGGATAGTCAACTGGGTAGCTGGCTGGCTGTATGTGCTATTTGACTGTGCCGTAGCCTGGGATGGCATATGACTGGGGCCTTATCGCGATGCAGCTCACACATCCCGGGCCTTGTGATCGATCAGCTGTGGACCCAGCACATCAGGGTCTGAGTCAAGGGCTCTTTCATGGTCATTAGCCTCCAGGGGGACATTGGATTTCTGTGGAATAAGCATTACTTGAGGTCATTTTATATAAAGGTCTGACAGATTGAGCAATGCTTTTACTATTCTGCCTCCGTTAGTGCTCCTTTGTTTGTTGAGGAAGGGAATCAGGGAACACCATGAGATGGAGTGCTGCATGGTTAATAATGCATTAGATATGTATGTGCTTTGACAAAAGCCTCTTTAACCTCTCTGAGCACGGAACCCGCTAGCGGGCTGAAATTCCACAACATACGGTGATCGCTACATAAATAGTCATATTAAACATTCATGAAAATACAAGTGTCTCACATGTATCGAAAGCCTAGAATCTTGCTAATCCAACTGCGTTGTCAGATTCAAAAAAGGATTTACTGCGAAAGAATACGATGCGATTATCTGAGCATAGAGCCCCATAAAAAACAACTATTTCAACCAGCACAGGCGCAACAAAATCACAAACTGCAATAAAATAAATCATTTACCTTTGACGATCTTCATCTGTTTGCAATTCCAATGCTCATTGTTACACAATGAATGAACTTTTGTTTGATAAAATCTGTTTTTATAGCCTAACACGAAACATTTTGTGAACCGCTTGTGTCGTTAATTCCGTCTCATTCCATTTTCAACGACACATTCCAGGTAAAGCACCCACACAGAACGTGACTTTTCCAGTCATGTTTGGTTTCACTGCAATCAACTGGTTTGTTTGTAACACAATCAAACCTGATGGGCCATTTATTGACGGAAAGAAACCGATTTGAAGACAACAAGTAATGACATCATTGTGCACCAATGATTTCCCCGCTGTTTCGTTGATTGACTGTCTTTTAACCCAATGACCACTGGTCGTCTTGAAATCTAGCTGGGTAGATAGCCAATGAGCTGAGCTAAACGGCAATACGCCATGTTTATGTGTTGCAAGACCAACTCATGTAGTAAGCTCCAGCGTAAAGAGAGTCATGCGCTATTGAATTTTCATACCGGAAGGAGAAACACATTACGCATTGCATTGATTGGTGAACGCGCAGATTCCGCTGTTTATATATCAATCATTATGGCGACTAAGTCAAGTCTAGATATACAGATGTACACACAACTTTAGAATAAATTGATTGGGAAGGTGAGACAGATTGTTGTAGGACGCTTCATTTAGCGATTGTGGAGGAATATTTTTTGAACGGGAGAGGACATCGTTTTGGACTGGTAAGTTCTTATCATGCTAATGCCCTTGTTTGAAATTAATAATATAAAATATTATTTGTGATTTATTTGATTTATTTTAGAAGCAATATATAAACATTTAATGTCATGAAATGTGAGATGCGTGTGTCTGCCGCCCCACCCCAACCCACATGAAATAGCCTATTTGAGGCTGTTGAGGAGAGGGCAGGACCACATCAATGGCCAAAGTGAAATGGAGACAGTAGATGCAGCTGGTCTGTTTTAATATAATAAAGACAGTAGATCTAGCTGGTCTGTCATAATATAATAGAGACAGTAGATCTAGCTGAAATGTCATAATATAAAAGAGAGATCTAGCAGGTAATAATAATATAATAATATATTCAACCTTCAACTCTCTCTATATATCTGTTTATTATAGCTGTTGATACAGGGCTCATATGTGAAACTATTCTAACTTAACATTGCCGCTGTTCCAGTTTCAACTGTTCTGCCTGCAGCTATGGAACCCTAAACTGTTCATTTTTACTCTTGGGGTGCTGTCCTGTTGCACCCTCTACAACCACTGTGATCTCCACCTGGCACAGCCAGAAGAGGACTGGCCACCCCTCATAGCCTGGTTCCACTCTAGGTTTCTTCCTAGGTTTTTGCCTCTCTAGGGAGTTTTTCCTAGCCACCGTGCTTCTACACCTGCATTGCTTGCTGTTTGGGGTTTTAGGCTGGGGCTATAAAAATAGATTTGATTTGATAGAGGACTGAGGGTCTTCCAAATATTGAAAGTGTGTAACTCATTTTGGAAGTTATCATTCTGAAACTTTGCACAAGTACTGTTGTCCTCTTATATTTTTCACTGAAATTGTCCCCATCATCCTATCTGAATGTTTGTTTTATCTTGTTCACTTTAAAGATGATGATACAAAAATAAAAATGAAAAACGTATGTTGTTTTTCATTGTTTTATCTAAACCAGATCTATTGTGTGTTATTCTCCTACATTCAATTCACATTTACACAAACTTCAGTGTTTTCTTTCAAATGGTACCAAGAATATACATATCCTTGGTTCTGTGCCTGAGCTACAGGCTGTTATATTTGGGTGTCTTCAGGCAGAAATTGCACAAAGTAGGGGGGGAGCTGCAAGAGGTTTTAATTAAGAACACATTCTTAATTTTCAATGATGGCCTAGGAACGGTGGGTTAACTGCCTTGTTCAGGGGCAGAATGACCGATTTTCACCTTGTCAGCTCAAGGGGATCCAATCTTGCAACCTTACAGTTAACTAGTCCAACGCAATAACGACCTGCCTCTCTCTCATTGCACTCCACAAGGAGACTGTTACGGTGCGTGAATGAGGACCCAAAAGCGAATTAACTTAAACAGAGCTTCTTTAATTACCAAACATAGGTAGGCTCAGACGGACCGGCAGATTCCGACAGGACAAGACAAGGTTACAGCAAACATGACGACAGTCTGGTTCAGGCATGAAACACAACAAACAAGAATCCGACAAGGACAGGAACAAAAACAGAGAGAGATATAGGGGACTAATCAGAGGGAAAAGGGGAACTGGTGGGAGAAGGGGTGACGAGGTAGTCAAGAGGAGACAAGGAACAGCTGGGGGAAAGCGGGGGAGAAAAGGTAACCTAACAACGACCAGCAGAGGGAGACAGGGTGAAGGGAAAGGACAGAGACAAGACACAACATGACAGTACATGACAGTACCCCCCCACTCACCGAGCGCCTCCTGGCGCACTCGAGGAGGAAACCTGGCGGCAACGGAGGAAATCCTCGATCAGCGCACGGTCCAGCACGTCCCGAGAGGGAACCCAACTCCTCTCCTCAGGACCGTACCCCTCCCAATCTACGAGGTACTGGTGACCACGGCCCCGAGGACGCATGTCCAAAATTCTACGGACCCTGTAGATGGGTGCGCCCTCGACAAGGATGGGGGGGGGGGGGGAAGACGAGCGGGGGCGCGAAGGACGGGCTTGATGCAGGAGACATGGAAGACCGGGTGGACGCGACGAAGGTATCGCGGAAGAAGAAGTCGAACTGCGACAGGATTAATGACCCGAGAAATACGGAACGGACCAATGAACCGCGGGGTCAACTTGCGAGAAGCCGTCTTAAGGGGAAGGTTCTGAGTGGAGAGCCAAACTCTCTGACCGCGACAATATCTAGGACTCTTAGTTCTACGCTTATTAGCAGCCCTCACTGCGTCCTATAACGGCAAAGTGCAGACCTGACCCTCTTCCAGGTGCGCTCGCAACGTTGGACAAAAGCCTGAGCGGAGGGGACGCTGGACTCGGCGAACTGAGATGAGAACAGCGGAGGCTGGTACCCGAGGCTACTCTGAAAAGGAGATAGCCCGGTCGCAGACGAAGGAAGCGAGTTGTGGGCGTATTCTGCCCAGGGGAGCTGTTCTGACCAAGACGCAGGGTTGCGAAAAGAAAGACTGCGTAAGATGCGACCAATAGTCTGATTGGCCCGTTCTGCTTGACCGTTAGACTGGGGGTGAAAGCCGGAAGAGAGACTGACGGAAGCCCCAATCAAACGGCAAAACTCCCTCCAAAATTGAGACGTGAATTGCGGACCTCTGTCCGAAACGACGTCTGACGGAAGGCCATGAATTCTGAAAACATTCTCGATGATGATTTGTGCCGTCTCTTTAGCAGAAGGAAGCTTAGCAAGGGGAATGAAATGAGCCGCCTTAGAGAACCTATCGACAACCGTAAGAATAACAGTCTTCCCCGCTGACGAAGGCAGTCCGGTGACAAAATCTAAGGCGATGTGAGACCACGGTCGAGAGGGAATAGGAAGCGGCCTGAGACGGCCGGCAGGAGGAGAGTTACCGGACTTAGTCTGCGCGCAGACCGAACAAGCAGCCACGAAACGACGCGTGTCATGCTCCCGGGTGGGCCACCAAAAACGCTGGCGAATGGAAGCAAGCGTACCCCGAACGCCAGGGTGGCCGGCTAACTTGGCAGAGTGAGCCCACTGAAGAACGGCCAGACGAGTAGGAACGGGAACGAAAAGAAGGTTCCTAGGACAAGCGCGCGGCGACGGAGTGTGAGTGAGCGCTTGTTTTACCTGCCTCTCAATTCCCCAGACAGTCAACCCGACAACACGCCCCTCAGGGAGAATCCCCTCGGGGTCAGTGGAGGCTACTGAAGAACTGAAGAGACGAGACAAAGCATCAGGCTTGGTGTTCTTAGAGCCCGGACGATAAGAAATCACGAACTCGAAACGAGCGAAAAACAGCGCCCAACGCGCCTGACGCGCATTAAGTTGTTTGGCAGAACGGATGTACTCAAGGTTCCTATGGTCAGTCCAAACGACAAAAGGAACGGTCGCCCCCTCCAACCACTGTCGCCATTCGCCTAGGGCTAACCGGATGGCGAGCAGTTCGCGGTTACCCACATCATAGTTACGTTCCGACGGCGACAGGCGATGAGAAAAATACGCGCATGGGTGGACCTTGTCGTCAGAGAGGGAGCGCTGAGAAAGAATGGCTCCCACGCCCACCTCTGACGCGTCAACCTCGACAACGAACTGTCTAGAGACGTCAGGTGTAACAAGGATAGGAGCGGATGTAAAACGATTCTTGAGGAGATCAAAAGCTCCCTGGGCGGAAACGGACCACTTAAAGCACGTCTTGACAGAAGTAAGGGCTGTGAGAGGAGCTGCCACCTGACCGAAATTACGGATGAAACGACAATAGAAGTTCGCGAAGCCGAGAAAGCGCTGCAGCTCGACGCGTGACTTAGGGACGGGCCAATCAATGACAGCTTGGACCTTAGCGGGATCCATCTTAATGCCTTCAGCGGAAATAACAGAACCGAGAAATGTGACGGAGGAGGCATGAAAAGTGCACTTCTCAGCCTTCACAAAAAGACAATTCTCTAAAAGGCGCTGGAGGACACGTCGAACGTGCTGAACATGAATCTGGAGTGACGGTGAAAAAATCAGGATATCGTCAAGGTAAACGAAAACAAAGATGTTCAGCATGTCTCTCAGGACATCATTGACTAATGCCTGAAAGACAGCTGGAGCGTTAGCGAGGCCGAAAGGAAGGACCCGGTATTCAAAGTGCCCTAACGGAGTGTTAAACGCCGTCTTCCACTCGTCCCCCTCCCTGATGCGCACGAGATGGTAAGCGTTACGAAGGTCCAACTTAGTGAAAAACCTGGCTCCCTGCAGGATCTCGAAGGCTGAAGACATAAGAGGAAGCGGATAACGATTCTTCACTGTTATGTCATTCAGCCCTCGATAATCTATGCAGGGGCGCAGAGACCCGTCCTTCTTCTTGACAAAAAAAAACCCCGCTCCGGCGGGAGAGGAGGAGGGGACTATGGTACCGGCGTCAAGAGCTACAGACAAATAATCTTCGAGAGCCTTACGTTCGGGAGCCGACAGAGAGTATAGTCTACCCCGGGGGGGGGGGTGGTTCCCGGAAGGAGATCAATACTACAATCATACGACCGGTGTGGAGGAAGAGAGGTGGCCCTGGACCGACTGAACACCGTGCGCAGATCGTGATATTCCTCCGGCACCCCTGTCAAATCACCAGGCTCCTCCTGTGAAGAAGAGACAGAGGAAACAGGAGGGATAGCAGACATTAAACATTTCACATGACAAGAGACGTTCCAGGAGAGGATAGAATTACTAGACCAATTAATGGAAGGATTATGACAAACTAGCCAGGGATGGCCCAAAACAACAGGTGTAAAAGGTGAACGAAAAATTAAAAAAGAAATGGTTTCACTATGATTACCAGAAACAGTGAGGGTTAAAGGTAGCGTCTCACGCTGAATCCTGGGGAGAGGACTACCATCCAGGGCGAACAAGGCCGTGGGCTCCTTTAACTGTCTGAGAGGAATGTCATGTTCCCAAGCCCAGGTCTCGTCCATAAAACAGCCCTCCGCCCCAGAGTCTATTAAGGCACTGCAGGAAGCTGACGAACCGGTCCAGCGTAGATGGACCGACAAGGTAGTGCAGGATCTTGAAGGAGAGACAGGAGTAGTAGCGCTCACCAGTAGCCCTCCGCTTACTGACGAGCTCTGGCCTTTTACTGGACATGAAGTGACAAAATGACCAGCGGAACCGCAATAGAGACAGAGGCGGTTGGTGATTCTCCGTTCCCTCTCCTTAGTCGAGATGCGGATACCTCCCAGCTGCATGGGCTCAGCACCCGAGCCGGCAGAGGAAGATGGTAGTGATGCGGAGAGGGGAGCGACGGAGAGCGCGAGCTCCTTTCCACGAGCTCGGTGACGAAGATCAACCCGTCGCTCAATGCGAATAGCGAGTTCAATCAAGGAATCCACGCTGGAAGGAACCTCCCGGGAGAGAATCTCATCCTTTACCTCTGCGCGGAGACCCTCCAGAAGACGAGCGAGCAAGGCCGGCTCGTTCCAGCCACTGGAGACAGCAAGAGTGCGAAACTCAATAGAGTAGTCTGTTATGGATCGATTGCCTTGACATAGGGAAGACAGGGCCCTGGAAGCCTCCTCCCCAAAAACAGATCGATCAAAAACCCGTATCATCTCCTCCTTAAAGTCCTGATACTGGTTAGTACACTCAGCCCTTGCCTCCCAGATTGCCGTGCCCCACTCACGAGCCCGTCCAATAAGGAGAGATATGACGTAGGCGACACGAGCAGTGCTCCTGGAGTAAGTGTTGGGCTGGAGAGAAAACACAATATCACACTGGGTGAGGAACGAGCGGCATTCAGTGGGCTCCCCAGAGTAACACGGCGGGTTATTGATTCTGGGCTCCGGAGATTCGAAAGCCCTGGAAGTGGCCGGTGGATCGAGGCGGAGATGGTGAACCTGTTCTGTGAGGTTGGAGACTTGGGTGGCCAGGGTCTCAACGGCATGTCGAGCAGCAGACACTTCCTGCTCGTGTCTGCCTAGCATCGCTCCCTGGATCCCGACGGCTGAGTGGAGAGGATCCGAAGTCGCTGGGTCCATTCTTGGTCGGATTCTTCTGTTACGGTGCGTGAATGAGGACCCAAAAGCGAATTAACTTAAACAGAGCTTCTTTAATTACCAAACATAGGTAGGCTCAGACGGACCGGCAGATTCCGACAGGACAAGACAAGGTTACAGCAAACATGACGACAGTCTGGTTCAGGCATGAAACACAACAAACAAGAATCCGACAAGGACAGGAACAAAAACAGAGAGAGATATAGGGGACTAATCAGAGGGAAAAGGGGAACAGGTGGGAGAAGGGGTGACGAGGTAGTCAAGAGGAGACAAGGAACAGCTGGGGGAAAGCGGGGGAGAAAAGGTAACCTAACAACGACCAGCAGAGGGAGACAGGGTGAAGGGAAAGGACAGAGACAAGACACAACATGACAGTACATGACAGAGACTGCCTGTTACGCGAATGCAGTAAGCCAAGGTAAGTTGCTAGCTAGCATTTAACTTATCTTATAAAAATCAATCAATCATAATCACTAGTTAACTACACATGGTTAATGATATTACTAGATATTATCTAGCATGTCCTGCGTTGCATATAATCTGACTGAGCATACAAGCATACAAGTATCTAAGTATCTGACTGAGCGGTGGTAATCAGAAGCGCGTAAACATTCATTCAAACAGCACTCTCGTGCTTTTTTCCAGCAGCTCTTCATTGTGCGTCAAGCATTGCGCTGTTTTTGACTTCAAGCCTATCAACTCCCGAGATGAGGCAGGTGTAACCGAAGTGAAATGGCTAGCTAGTTAGCGCGCGCTAATAGCGTTTCAAACATCACTCACTCTGAGCCTTCTAGTAGTTGTTCCCCTTGCTCTGCATGGGTAACGCTGCTTCGATGGTGGCTGTTGTCGTTGTGTTGCTGGTTCGAGCCCAGGTAGGAGCGAGGAGAGGGACGGAAGCTAGATTCTTCAAAGTAGCCACCCTTTGCCTTGATGACAGCTTTGCAAACTCTTGGCATTCTCTCAACCAGCTTCACCTGGAATGCTTTCCAACAGTCTTGAAGGAGTTCCCACATATGCTGAGCACTTGTTGGCTGCTTTTCCTTCACTCTGCAGTCCAACTCATCCCAAACCATATTAATTGGGTTGTGGTTGGGTGATTGTGGAGGACAGGTCATCTGATACAGCATTCCATCACTCTCCTTCTTGGTCAAATAGCCCTTGCACAGCCTGGATGTGTGTTGGGTCATTGTCCTGTTGACAAAATGATAGTCCCACTAAGTGTGAGCCAGATGGGATGGCGTATCGTTAAAGAATGTTGTGGTAGCCATGCTGGTTAAGTGTGCCTTGAATTCTAAATATATCACTGACAGTGTCACTAGAAAAGCACCCCCACACCATCACACCCCCTCCTCCATGGTTCACGGTGGGAACCATACATGCAGATATTATCCGTTCACCTACTCTGCATCTCACAAAGATACGGCGGTTGGAACCAAAAATCTCAAATTTGGACTCTTCAGACCAAAGGACTCACGCAGCCTCCTGTGAACAGTTGATGTTGAGATGTGTTTGCTACTTGAATTTATTGGGGCTTCGTCTTTTACCAAATAGGGCTATATTTTGTATACCACCCCTACCTTGTCACAACACAACTGATGGTTTAGACCCTTTCTTCTTTATTAAGGTTGCTGCCCCTATCACCGCCAAGCCTATCTTTTCTGGAGAGGTTCCCATTGCTTGGAAGGCAGCCATGGTTTGTTCTTTATATAAAGGGGGAGACCATGCTGATCCTAACTGTTATAGGCCTATTTCTATTTTGCTGTGTTTATCAAAGTGTTGGAAAAAACTTGTCAATAATCAACTGACTGGCTTTCTTGATTTCCATACTATTCTCTCTGGTTTGCAATCTGGTTTCTGCTTAGGTTATGGATGTGTCACTGCAACCTTAAAGGTCCACAATGATGTCAGCATTGTACTTGATTCTAAGCAAAGCTGCTATATTTGCTGACTTGGCCAATGCTTTTGATACAGTAGACCATTCATTCTCTCAGCACATATCAAAGCTGCTAAAACAAAATGGTCCTCTTTCACCCCACCTGCCAAACTAAACCTGATTCAGATTCCATCCTACCCATGCTAGATTATGGAGACAGATTGGCAGGTAAGGGTGCTCTCAAGCGACTCGATGTTCTTTACCATTTAGCCATCAGATTTGCCACCAATGCTGCTTATAGGACACATCACTGCACTCTATACTCCTCTGTAAACTGGTCATCTCTGTATATTCGTCGCAAGACCCACTGGTTGATGCTTATTTATAAAACCCGCTAGGCCTCACTCCCCCCTATCTGAGATACCTACTGCAGCCCTCATCCTCCACATACCACAGCTATTCTGCCAGTCACATTCTGCTAAAGGTCCCCAAAGCGCACACATCCCTGGGTCGCTCCTCTTTTCAGTTCACTGTAGCTAGCGACTGGAACGAGCTGCAAAAAACACTCACTCTTCATTCAAAGACTCAATCATGAACACTCTTACTGACAGTTTTGGCTACTTCGAGTGATGGATTGTTGTCTCTACCTTCATGCTGTTGTCTGTGCCCAATATTGTTTGTACCATGTTTTGTGCTGCCACTATGTTGTGCTGCTGCCATGCTGTGTTGCTATCATGTTGCTATCATACGGTGATGCTTCCATGCTGTGTGTCATATGTTGCTGCCATGCTATGTTGTTGCCTTGGGTCTCTCAGTATGATTCTCAGGGGGCCTCTTCTTCCTTCTGGCCCTCAGCCTGGCAGTAATCTGTGATTAAAGTCCTAGGAGCAGAGAAGTATAGGGTTCTCTCTAGATACCAGCATCTTACTGCATATCACCTGTCAGCCACCCATCAACTGACACCAAGCAGCATTCAGGGGGAGGTGTGTGTGTGTGTCTTCCCTCCTGGGATGCCATGCATCAAAACATCCCACAACTTTCAGTAGCAAAATAAAAATAGAGTTTCTGAGCTCCTGGAGGATTTGTTCTGTTTGGGTTAACACTGGAGGGTTTTTTCATAGCAGTGTCCCTCCCCTGACATGCCAAAAAATAAAAAAGAGTGGTTCTATCTCACTCCATATGAATGAAAAGAGAAAAGTGTTAAACTTGTATCAGCCTGTGGCTCCCAAGGGAAAGTTTACAGATGTTTGCAGAGCTACGTTTAAAAAATATCCCCCCAAATAATGTTTTAATAACAATATTATGATGAAAAATTCCCACAACAAAGACAAAACAAGGAACTTCAAGATTAGCTTAGGGCTTTATGCTCATGACAACCAGCCAGTGATTGTGCCTCAGTTGTACCACCTAGGTCACCATGAAACAAGTCAATATTTGATGTCCATCCATATTTGAGGACTTCAGGAGATTGAAACTGGCCATTAAGGGCAACAGTAAACGTTGTTTCCTTCAACTAGGTTTTGGCTTTGCTAGGGCATTGTGGACGGGATTGCGGATGTGTGTAAGCATCTGCCTCTACTGCCAAAGGTTGTATTTTCAAATCCAGTGATAGGAAGTTGTTTGAGATTTTAGTTTTAAGCCTATCCCAAACCTTAAGCCTATCCCGAAACCTTTAACTTCTCTGGGATATGTCACGTCCACTTGGCCAAAAACCAGAGAAAATGCAGAGTGCCAAATTCAAATAAATTCCTATAAAAATACAACTTTCATGAAATCACACATGTAAGATACACAATTAAAACTATACGTGTTGTGAATCCAGCCAACATGTCAGAATACAAAAAGGCTTTTCGGCGAAAGCAAACAATGCTATTATCTGAGCATAGCACAATAGTAAACAAAAGAAAGAAAACATTTCAACCCTGCAGGCGCGATACAAAACGCAGAAATAAAAATATAAATCATGCCTTACCTTTGACGAGCTTCTTCTGTTGGCACTCCAGTATGTCCCATAAACATCACAAATGGTCCTTTTGTTCGATTAATTCTGTCCATATATATCCAAAATGTCCATTTATTTGGCGCGTTTGATCCAGAAAAACACCAGTTCCAACTTGCGCAACATGACGACAAAATATCTCAAAAGTTACCTGTAAACTTTGCCAAAACCTTTCAAACTACTTTTGTAATACAAATTTAGGTATTTTTTAAAGTAAATAATCAATCAAATTGAAGACGGGATGATCTGTGTTCAATACAGGAAGATAACAAACTCAAGCATGCTTTCTGGGGCCTGTTGCACAAAAGTAGAATTAAGACATCCGGGATAAATGACTCAGCTGAGCTCAATGAAGCCAAAACATGTGCGTCCAGGCTTAATTGGTTGCACAAAGACCAAGCCAGGATGAGCAGACACGGATTCATTAAGCCAGGTGAAACCAATCCTGGATAGGTGCGCGCTCACGGCTCACTCAAATAGACCCCGCCACAGATCACAGATTAACTGATTTACCATGGCAACTAGAGCCGCGTACTTTTCCCCGTCGGAAGCACAAATCCTCATGGAGGCATACGAGGAGGTAAAAGATATAATTAAGAAGAAAGGCAACACCGCCACAGTGATAAAGCAAAGAGAAAAAGCGTGGCAAAGTATTGCAGACCGCCTGAATGCGTAAGTAGTGCACAATTACACACTCACCGCTCCGCTGAAACATCACAATTACAATTCAAATATTTAATTCACATCTCCAAAAATGCAGTTGTACTGTAATTATGAAACGGTTATTTTTTTTTATTGAAATGCACTGCAGATATGAGTGAAATTGTGTAAAGTAACTCCATCACACTGTATAAAGCTATGATAAAATTTTTGATATTTTTACTGAAAACAAGACAAAAATACCAAGTAATTTTTTGCAGTGTGACTCCATTAAGTGTGTGTGTGTGTGTGTGTGTGTGTGTGTGTAGATTAAACATGAACGGGCCAAAACGGACATGGCAGCAGGTCAAAATCAAATACAAGAACATTCTGCAGAATGGTATGGTCCCTGACTAATATTTAACAAAGCACAAGCATATATTGTACCCAGAAGGTGCCTGCTCACACATTGTCTGTACTGTTTTAGCAGTGAAAAAGAATACCCACAGACAAGGCACGGGTGGTGGGTCACCAAAGGCTGACCTTACCCCAGCAGAGGACATGGCCTTGGAGCTAAATAAAGGCAGGCCCGTCTTAGAGGGGATCCCTGGGGGGAAAGAGACGAGCATAGGTTCCTCCCAAGATGCCACCCGCTTCATTCAAGGTATGTCCTTCCATCTCTACATGGGATACAACCACATTCATATTGAATCAATTTGGACTGTCTGACTTTGGTTTACCTATTGCCTTGCAGTGTCTGGCAGCACTGTGTTCCTGTTAGAGCCACCAGCACAAGCACCAGACGATGCTGATCCAGTGAGTACTCCATCAAAGGCATACTGTAGGCCTGGCATGTCTTGTCTACTAGCTTCAATATGAATCCGATTAAATGTGATAGGGTGAAGGCCCCAGTGCAGCAGCAACAGCACATGATGGAGACGATGATGAGGAGGAGACCATCTCTCTGGATTCCAGAAGGCATGAGGTATCATGTTAAGACTGTGAAAGTACTATTTACTCTACAATGGTGAGGAGTCCTCATCAAAATCAAAAAATCTAATTTCTTTTACAGGACCCAGATGCTATACAGTGGGAAAACCAGCCTGGCAACATAGTGCGTATTAATAAAAGGACACCACATCCTGCCAAATTCCAGCTGCGCTAATTGTATTGTGTTCACAGAGCTCACAAGCTATCAGAAAGTTGTATGGCAACCACCTCCGGTGCCAAATAGAACTGGCAGACATAGACATTCAGTACAAGAAGAAAAAGATGGAAAATCTTGCACTGGAGTTCGAAATAAAAAAGAGGACAATTAGGAAACTGGACCTTGAAATAAAAAAACTTGAGAGGGAGGTGAGATATGCCTTCAATGTACACTGTATGCTAACTGTAACACAAATGTATTAATCATTATTTTTCTTTCCTCCCCCAGCTCCAAGAAGATGACACAGCTCAAAATAAAAATTAGGTATATTCTCGTAAAGTCAAGTGAGCCATGACATATGAGCTCTTATTGTGAGCACACAGGACGGTGGCATCTTTCTAAGGTTTTTTTTATTTTCCCAGCAATCAGTACAACCAAGTCATCGTTATAAGGCATCGCCCTCTTTTGCCCACCCCCCCCAGCACCAGGTGTGGCCACTAGCCTATATGAAGGCCCAAAATTGTGTGTTCCTTTCTGCTCTGACAATGGCATGCCCATTCGTGCGAGATGTGGTGGATGAAGAAGCACTTGTGCTGAGGAGAGCCTTCAGGTGAGAAAGGGTCTTCAGGGACCGGTTGGACCCACTGGCCTTCCCTGATGACCATCTATATGAAAGATACAGGTTTTCTGCAGATGGCATCAGGTATCTATGCAGACTACTGGGTCCCAGGATTAAGCACCGCACTGCACGGAGCCATGCACTGAGTGTGGAGCAAATGGTTTGTGTGGCCTTGCGCTTTTTTGCTAGTGGAGCCTTCCTGTACTCAGTGGGGGATGCAGAACAGCTGAACAAGGCCACAATTTGCCGCACAATAAGGAGTGTGTGTCTGGCTATCAAAGCATTAGCAGATGTCTTCATCTCCTTCCCTGGCCACAGAAGACTCTGTGACATCAAAGAGGAGTTCTATAGGATTGCAGGTAAGAGGATCTACAAATTACAGGACAACTGTTAACACATAGTAGGATACTCATTACTTTGTGTGACAGGTTTCCCCAATGTCATTGGTGCAGTGGACTGCACACACATAAGGATAAAAGCCCCCTCAGGTGCCCATGAGGCCGATTTTGTGAATAGGAAATCCTTTCACAGCATTAATGTTCAGGTGAACATAACTTTTTGATATTGTCCATTGACGAACACTCTGCATTGCCAGTGATGTGCATTGATTGGTGTAATATTCCTCATCTTATGATTTCAGATGGTCTGCAATGCTGACTGTGTGATCAGCAATGTTGTGGCAAAATGGCCTGGCTCAGTCCATGACTCCAGAATCTTTCGGGCCTCTGAAATCTATCAGTGCCTATCACAAGGTAAGCCACACAACCCCTATTTATAACCATCATGGCTGTGTCAAGAATATCACTGTGTTTATGAGGTAGTAATGATGAGATTTTGTGTTGACAGGTGAATTCTCTGGTGTGTTGCTGGGAGACAGGGGGTATGGCTGCCAGCCTTTTCTCCTGACACCTTTCACAGACCCCCAGGAAGCACAGCAGGCCTACAACCATGCCCATGCCAGGACCAGGGCCAGAGTTGAAATGACCTTTGGCCTCCTGAAGGCACGCTTTCACTGCCTTCACAAATTAAGGGTCAGCCCTGTTAGGGCATGTGATATTACTGTGGCTTGTGCTGTCCTCCACAATGTGGCCTGCCTGAGGAAGGAGAGGGCCCCCAGAGTGCCACCAGCCATGGACTGGGACAATCCGGCAATCTTCCCTGATGACGACAGTGGTCGGCTGCTGAGGGACCAATATGTGTTGAATTATTTTAGTTAGTATGTGTGCTTTCAATTTTGGTTAAATATGTCCTGCGGTGGCAGAGGAATTTGGGTTTTTTTGGGTTCGTTTTTTGACGAATTTGGCCTCTTATGATGTTTGTGCGGTATACTGTGTGTAATACAAGGCTGCAGGGAGGCTACTGCATCCATTCATTTGTCTGTTCAGTTGATGTGTATGGATTTGTCCTGCATTTATTTTAGTGTGCAGACATGCAGGGTGTGTTATACACATTCAAAGGTCTGTATATGTATCATTTTGTATAATATGCTTAGATTCTGTGCTTTCCATCTTGTAGAGTCACTGTGACTTCAGTTTTGAAAGGAGCTGATGGTTTACCTGCTTTGTTTTGTCCTTATTCAATAAAGGAACATAATGTTACACATTGTGTTTTTATATTCATATGGAATGTGTATTTGTTTATATGACAGAGTACTAGGGCCACACTGAAGAAAAAGGATAAAGTCATAAATTTATGAGGCTGGTTCTTTCTGCAGAAAAGCTACATATTGTTTTTACAGTTTTGATACTTATGACAATGTGATACTTAATATTCTGGCACATCAGCATGTCTTTGTTTATGAAACCATACTGAAGTACAATTTCACGAAATGCCCCACATCTGTCATTTTAACAACTGTCCTCCTTTAAAACAACTGGTTACAATATTATGACTTGTGTTTTTTTCCCCTCTGTGGCCCTAATATTCTAGCATTTTATATATAGCCTTATAGTCTATGGGAAACTGTAAATTATCTAATGATAGCAACATCATCTAAAAATCATTTTTTATCCAAAATCATTGAAATTAATGATCACAAACGTTTAAATAACAGTGGGTCTAGTTATATGTGATAACAATGTATAGTGAGCAGTGAAATAACTATTGGTTTCCATTTGTGGTGACTGCTGACTGACATTAGGGATGAGATTAAATAGATCCTGGAATTTAGCCTGGTCTGGAGCAGGCTAGCTCCACAGAATAAATCTCCATGGTAATTTATACCATAACACAGGGGTGTCAAAGTCAAATGGACGGAGGGCCAAATAAAAAAATCAGCTACAAGACGAGGGCCGGACTGTTCGAATGTTCATTGAAAAATTTTTAAATGACGCATATAGTCTAGTGAACCTAATTGAACCTACTGAAAACCTAACAAATATATTACAATATGATCAGATAAATAAAGCAATATTTTCTTATGGCTCTGTCAGTAATCTTTAATTTTCAACAGACACAAAAGACAAATTTCCTTTATATAAATATCCCCATAACATGAACATTAAATGAAAGAAACCGGTATTCAAGGCACCATCAGTAGACTATATTTTCTATTTTAGCAAAAGTGGGCTAAATTTACTTCAAAGAAAAAACAATAATAGCAATTTTCTATCATCCACTCAACTGAAATATTTTTAAAATATAATTGGATTGAAATACAAAAAAATAAAGTGCAAAAATCTATTAATCAAAAACAACACTTTGTTTAAGGAGAAGTAACATGCAGTGAAAACAAATATTACATTTTAACTTTTAAACTTGAACTGAGTAAAAACTCTAAATATGTGATTGCACAGTAATGTTCACTTGTTTGAGGTTGAGGGTGATACTTGGTGGTGTCCCATCTTTTCCACAAGTTCATCAATGTTCGGGGTAAGGCTCTGAGCTGAAGAAATCCTCAGAATTGAGTGGAGGTGTTCAGCAGTAAGTCGACTTCTGTGTGATGTTTTGTTCAGGTTCATCAAAGAAAACAGTTGTTCACACAGGTATGTGCTGCCAAACATAGACAACGTTTGAGCAGCCTGGATGCGCAGCTGGGGCATTGTGCCGGGGAGGAAACGGGCGAACTCCGCAGCACCCACTGCCGCATATTTTGCCCTCAGTGCGTCATTGCATTGGAGGTCAATCAACTCCATTTGGAGGTTTGGTGGTGAGCTTTCCACGTCAACAGCAAATGGGTTACCGAGCAGTTCCAACCTGCTTTTTTGTGCTTCAAAGTCAGCAAATCGGCGTCGAAAGTCAGCGGCAAGCATACCTATTTTATCAGCCAACTGTGTGCTCGGGAACGCACTGGTAGAGAGCTTCTCTTTCATGGTCTGGCAGCTGGGAAAGTGGCTCAAATTTTCTTTCCGCATCTGCGTCTCCCACAGAGTCAGTTTGGTTTTAAATGCCTTCACTGTACTGTACATATCAGAGATGACACGATCCCGACCCTGCAGCTGCAAGTTTATTGCATTCAGATGACTCGTAATGTCACACAGAAAAGCCATTTCACACAGAAACATTTCGTCTCGGAGTTGTGTTGTGTCTTTCCCTTTGCTGTCCAAGAACAGACAAATCTCCTCACGAAGCTCGAAACATCTTTGAAGCACCTTTCCCTGGCTTAGCCATCGCACCTCTGTGTGATAAGGCAAATCACCATGCTCCGTTTCTAACTCCGTCAGAAATGCCTTGAACTGGCGGTGATTCAAACCTTTGGCTCTGATAAAGTTAACTGTGCGCGTGATGATGCTCATTACATGCTCCATTTTCAAGGCTTTACCGCACAACACTTCCTGGTGTATGATACAATGATAAGCTGTCAGCTCACCTGTCGCGTTTTCCTCTTGCATCTTTTCCCGTATCTTCGCCACCAGTCCGCTCCTGTGTCCACACATCGCAGGTGCTCCGTCGGTTGTCAAACCCACGAGTTTTTCCCAAGGCAGCTCCATCTCATTTACACATCTTGACACCTCTTCATACAAATCATGCCCCGTAGTTGTGCCATGCATAGGACGTAAAGCCAAAAACTCCTCTGTCACGCTTAGGTTGGAGTCCACTCCGCGGATGAAAATTGACAACTGGGCAATGTCAGAAATGTCGGTGCTCTCATCCACAGCCAAGGAATATGCAATAAAATCTTTTCCCTTTTTCACAAGCTGCTCTTTTAGATTGATGGACAACTGGTCTACTCTCTCGGCAATGGTGTTTCTGCTCAGACTCACATTTAAAAAGAGTTGCCTTTTTTCTGGGCAAACTTCGTCACAAACTTTAATCATGCAGTTTTTGATGAAATCCCCCTCCGTAAATGGCCGGGCTGATTTAGCGATCTCTTCTGCCAAAATAAAACTGGCCTTGACAGCAGCCTGGCCTTGTGATTTGGCTTTTTTGAACAGAGCCTGTCGAGATTTGAGGCCTCGTTTTAATTCCTCTGCCTTTTGTAGCCTTTGTTCCATGTCCATATTCTTGTTTTTGTCCGCGTGTTTCGTTTCATAATGTCGTCTCAGATTATACTCTTTCAGTACCGCCACACTTTCTCCACACAGAAGACACACAGGTTTTCCAGCTACCTTCGTGAACATATACTCCGACTCCCACCTTGTTTGAAACCCCCGGTTCTCAGTATCCACCTTCCGTTTTGCCATTTTTGATGGGTATCTGAAAGTTAATTTTACTGTGATGCTGACGACTGCTGTGCCAATAAATATTGAAATGAAGCAGCCTACTGCTCGGTGCGTCACCTTTGCATTGTGGGAAATGTAGTATTGGTGCGTGTAAAAGATCTGCGGGCTGCCGGCTTGCTGCGGGCCGGTTCTAATAATAAATCAAGATCATCCCAGGGGCCGTAAAAAACCTTCTTGCGGGCCGGATGTGGCCCGCGGGCCTTGACTCTGACATATGTGCCATAACATATCCTCCTGCCCCCTATCCATCTTTAGTGCAACCGGATTACGGATCAATTGAGCCAGGATCACCAAGATATCCTGGCTTAATCCCTTATCCTAGTTTTGTGCAACAGGCCCCTGGTCTTGCGCCTCTATCAAACAGTACACATGACGTGACACTTTTTCAAGATGGCCGTACTTCTTCATTACACAAAGGAATAACCTCAACCAATTTCTAAAGACTGGTGACATCCAGTGGAAGCGGTTGGAACTGCAAGCAAGTCCCTTAGAAATCTGGATACCCAATGAAAACTAATTGAATACAGAGTGACCTAAAATAACAACATCTGAATGGTCCTCGGGGTTTCGCCTGCTATATAAGTTATGTTATACTCACAGACATGATTCAAACCGTTTTAGGAACATCAGTGTTTTCTATCCAAATCTACTAATAATATGCATATCTTATCTTCTGGGGATGAGTAGCAGGCAGTTGAAATTGGGCTTTATGATTGACACTATTTGAATACCCTCCTGACATAGGGTCAATCTAAAAGGCATAGTAGACCATTAATTATTAGACTTTAAGAGCACTTTTTACGTCTTTCTTTCCGACTCCCTTCTTTTGCCCTCTCCATGCCACAGTCAGAGAATTTTGGGAACTCTACAATTTCCAAGTGTTTACAAAAAACACCTGGTTTAATTAAGTGGAGGCAGTAGATATCAATTGACCGTCACACCCCACGCTGCCATGTGTAGCCTGCTTAGTATGACTCATTGCCTTTATGATGATTACAATCTCAGATCTGAGAACCTTTTCCCTTCCAGATGTCTGTATTTTGGGAGCTGTTTTCATCCAAACGGCTGGTTTGTAAAGTAAGTCAGTGCCCTTCGGTCTGTAACCACCCAGTGCAGTGTGTCATAGAGAAGTCCAATTCAAATCCCCTAACACTCAACAGGGTTACCTCACAGGTCAAGAGATCAAAGGCTAAGGTTTCTAATGCCCTCATCAATGATATTTTAATTACTGAGATACACTACATGACTAAAAGTATCTGGACACCTGCTCGTCAAAAATCTAATTCCAAAATCATGGGCATTAATATGGAGTTGGTCCATCCTCTGCTGCTATAACAGCTTCCATTCTTCTGGGAACATTTTCCATTAGATGTTGGAACATTGCTGCTGGGACCTGCTTCCCTTCAGCCACAAGAGCATTAGTGAGGTCAAGCACTGATGTTAGGCAATTAGGCCAGGCTCGCAGTCAGTGTTCCAATTCATCCCAAAGGTGTTCGATGGGGTTGAGGTCAGGGCTCTATGCAGGCCAGTCAAGATCTTCCACACCGATCTCGACAAACCATTTCTGTATGGACCTCACTTTGTGCACGGGGGCATTGTCAAACTGAAACAGGAAAGGGCCTTCCTCAAACTGTTTCCTCAAAGTTAGAAGCACAGAATCGTCTAGAATGTCATTGTATGCTGTTGAGCTAAGATTTCCCTTCACTGGAACTAAGGGGCCTAGCCTGAACCATGAAACACAGCCCCAGACCATTTTTCCTCCTCCAACAAACTTTACAGTTGGCACTATGCATTTGGGTAGGTTGCGTTCCCCTAGCATCTGCCAAACCCAGATTTGTCAGTCAGACTGCCAGATGGAAAAGGTGTTTCCACTGCTCCAGATTCCAATGGCTACGAGCTTTACACCACTCTAGTCGACGCTTGGCATTGTGCATGGTAATCTTAAGCTTGTGTGCTCGGCCATGGAAACATATTTCATGAGGCTCCTGACAAACAATTATTGTGCTGACATTGCTTCCAGAGGCAGTTTGGAACTGGGTGGTGAGTATTGCAATCGAGGACAGACGATTGTTGCGCACTACACGCTTAACATTCAGCGGTCCCATTTGGTGAGCTTGTGTGGCCTACCACTAGGAGTCGTTGTTGCTCCTAGATGTTTCCACTTCACAGTAACAGCACTTACAGTTGACCGGGGCAGCTGTAGCAGGCAGACATTTTATGAACTGACTTGTTGCAAAGGTCGTATCTTATGAAGGTTCCACTTTGAAAGTCACTGAGCTCTTCAGTATGGGCCATTCTACGGTCAATGTTTGTCTATGGAGATTGCATGCCTGTGTGCTCGATTTTATACAACAATAACAAAACAGACATCGAACTGACCTGTGTTAATTGACACCCACCGCACGTAATTTCCTGCCACGAACTTGGATACCTCCAGTGACGAAGTGAGTAATCGCTCTTCTGATATCCAGAAGCACTTTGTGGAAGAAACATTATGTACAAAATAATTTACAAACAATGCAAATAAAACACACAAAATAGCACAATTGTAAAACGGCAACCATCTCCTCCGGGCCATTCATTTTGTTACATCCGTAAGAGTATTAGATTAAGATTTTAAAATAAATCATGTTCTATTTTCTCTCACTCGTGTATATTTAATGTAATGTTCTCATTTCAAAATTGGAATGATACTAATCATGGCATTACTTTTGAATATGTATTTTTAAATCTCCACCTCCCCTTGCATTTCAATTACATTTTTTAATTATGGATCCACTTCAATGGGAATAATGAAAGATATTTTTAGTCACAGAATCAGCAAAACATAAAAATCATCACCTTGGATGGTTTTTCATTCAGATTAAACTGTAAGATCCTCTTCAAAACCTTATTCTAGGTAATCATCACTTGGAGTTGAAGGCGTGACTTATTGGGGCTGTGGCTTTTCAGTTTGTTTGTGTTCCGGATATGTATGTGATACTAAAGAGCCTCCTAATGTTTAAGTAGCACTTTAGTTTACAGTGCTGAAATAACAGGGTAGGATCCAGAAAGTAAACGGAACCAACAGGGAAATAATACAGCAACGACCAAGCAAGAACGCGGTAATAACCTGTTAATAGTTAGTATGTAGCTGCTAAATACTGATATAATGTTATATGAATTTTTCTGATTGTTATGTGGAAACTTTTTTGTTAAAACCTGTTACGGATGATGCGAATTCTCGCAGCTTTTCGCAACTTTTTGTTAAAAATCGCGCAACATTTCAACGTCCTGCTACTCATGCCAGGAATATAGTATATGCATATGATAAGTATGTGTGTATAGAAAACACTCTGAAGTTTCTAAAACTGGTTAAATCATGTCTGTGGCTATAACAGAACGTGTTCAGGAGTAAAAATCCCATGGAAAACTGTTCACCAAAAACACAAAAAAAATATTCATCCGCCAGTCTTTGATTTGTCTAAAGCGATAGAAAATAGATGAGGTTCCGTCCACACGATGTCGCCAATACTGGCATTTCATTGCAAGTTTATCCTTGGTGGGATGACGTATAGGAGCTTCCTGTCTTGGGGTGCACCCAGGAAATTATGAAAGTGAAAAAAATGGACGATGATTTCAAGACTTGCTGCTATCGAATACAGATCGCCCCGTGATCAATTTGATTGATTATTAACGTTTATTAATACCTAAAGTTGGTTTACAAAAGTAGTTTGAAGTGATTTGTAAAAGTTTATAGGCAACATTTTTAATTTTAAAAAGTGACGTTGCGTCTTGTAAAGTTGAATTTTCCTTGGCTCAGACGGCCTTCATAAATGGACATTTTGGGCATTCTTTGACGGATTTAATCGGGAAAAAGACCCAATTGTGATGTTTATGGGACATATAGGAGTGCCAACAAAGAAGCTCGTCAAAGGTAATGAATGTTTTATATTTTATTTCTGCGTTTTGTGTAGCACCGGCTACCGCAAAATATTTTGTTTAGGTCTCGTTCAGGTATTTTGGGGGGTGCATGCTATCAGATAATAGCTTCTCATGCTTTCGCCGAAAATCATTTTACAAATCTGACACGTTGGCTAGATTCACAACGAGTGTAGCTTTAATTGAGTACCTTGCATGTGTGTTTTAATTAAAGTTTAAGTTTTATCGAGTACTACGAGTGGCGCTCTGAAATTTCCGCTGACTTTGGTTCCTGTACAGGAACCACAATACGTAAGAGGTTTTAACGATGAGCTGTCAATAATAGAGGCTAATAAGCAAAAGTTTTGTAGTAAGTATTTAAGGGCATTTCACCTCTTCTCAGCAGCACCGTCTGTAATTATGTAATGTATTTGGATCTTGAGAAGGAGAAAATACATCATACTTATTCTGTATGTAGCCAACCTCAAAACGTACCGTTTGGGTCTTTGCTAGTTGAATTGTTGCTGCTGTCTTGTTTCCATCTTGTTTTTCTGTTGTTTGGTATTACTTTCCTGACGTTACCTAGTTATTTCAGCACTGTACTTAACCTTTTCATACGGTAGTTCCAAACATCTCTAACGGTCGCCCCAGCGTGAGTTTTTTTTATGCACGTGATGTTAGAATGCACTCACCATTCCAAAATGTGATTGTTACGCAACAGGACATTTAATCCGCGTTGCCCTCAAATCAAGGCACACTGCCTTTTTTACAAATGATTTTTTAACGAGTTATATTTTCTAAGAACAGTTTGAATTGAGGTGTGTTCCACCTTCTCATTAATTACTTCAACAGTTACTTCTTTTTACTTTTACTTTTGCGGACAATTTATTTTTAAGGAATTTCTGACCTGGACAAAATTCCCCAAGCACTTCCCAATTGTTTGTGCAGTTTAAGTCTGCAGATATTTGCGCATCTTCCGTCAGAACAGGATCTGCACACACGTGTTCACATTTTTCGTCTGGTGCCCGCATCGAAATCGTTGTTTTCATTACTAATAATAACTTTGGATGTGTGTTACTTCTATCAAAGTAAGTGCATTATAACGTAATAAAAGTTTCTGTATGTTGTTTCTACTGTAGCTCACTGTGTCTTTGGAGCATAATATATTGGTGTAAATTCCTTATAACCGCGGACACACGAGGTAACGTTATTCATTTCATAACCTTTATGGTGTTTTATTCAATCATGCTTATGTAGCTAGCTACATTCTTCTATTAGCTCTGTAAAACAATGCTAATTGCATCACAGAAGTATTAGCTTGTGCTGTATTTTGAAGCTACCTTATGAATCCCAAGTGGCACAGCATTCTAAGGCACTGCATCCCAGTGCTAGAGGCGTCAATACAGACACCCTGGTTTGAATCCAGGCTTTATCCCAACCGGCCGTGATTGGGAGTCCCATAGGGCTGCGCACAATTGGCCTAGCATCGTCCGAGTTAGGCCGGTGTAGGCTTCATTGTAAAAACATGACAATGGTTTGTTTTCCTTTGGCCTATTTAGCATAGCTCTGTTCTTCCCTACCCTGCCCCCTGTGTAGCTCAACAGTCACTGTTTCTTACCATTTTACTCAAATTTGTGATTTTGTCAATGCAATATATAGCAGTGTTTATTATCTTACTTCTTTGTAATGTTGTTTTATTTCTATATCCTGATTGTCACGTTCTGACCTTAGTTCCTTTGTTTTGTCTTTGTATGGTCAGGGCGTGAGTTGGGCTGGGCAGTCTGTTTGTTATTCTATGTTCGTTTTTGTGTTCGGCCTAGTATGGTTCTCAATCAGAGGCAGATGTCGTTAGTTGTCTCTGATAGAGAATCATACTTAGGTAGCCTTTTTCCACCTGGGTTTTGTGGGTGTTTATTTTCTGCCTTTGTGTTTCCGTGTGAGTGTTTGGGCCACACGGTACGGTTTCGGTTTTGTAAATTCACGTTGTCATTTATTGTTTAGTGTTCTGAGTTTTAATTAAACATCATCATGAACACTTACCACGCTGCGCTTTGGTCCTCCTCTCTTTCTCCCGACGACATCCGTTACAAGGCACACCATAGGCCAACATAGCTGACTTAAGTTGTAAATATAGAAAAAAATAGTTGTGTATCTTTCAGTGTGTAGCTTTCAAATCTTGGAATGTTCTCAAATTATTAGTCTCCATGCTATCGGCAAGGGTACGAATTTCACATTTGGACCATTGGAGGGATGCAAAAGGCCACCCTCAGATCGCAAGGCATTATTGTTAAATATATGGGCATATATATGACTATGGGCATGCCATTTTTATTTCCAGTTACATTGTTTTTCAATTCTGCGCCAAACAGAAATTGTGTGAACATTAAAGTGTAGTTTACATTAACCTTTTTGGGATAGGGGGCAGCATTTTCACTTTTGGATGAATGGGGGGCCAGAGTGAACTGCCTCCGACTCTGTCCCAGATGCTAATATATGCATATTATTAGTATTGGATAGAAAACTCTCTGAAGTTTCTCAAACTGTTTGAATGATGTCTGTGAGTATAACATAACTCATATGGCAGGCAAAAACCTGAAAAAAATCCAACCAGGTAGTGGGACATTTGCACTTAGTTTGACCTGTTTAGTCGACATATAATATGTAATTTTGAAGTTTTGATGCGCAACTTTTCCGGACCAGAGGACATTTTGGGTGCATTTCAGCTGATGTTATTAGCAGCAGCTAATACAAAGACGCAAGACTTGAAACCAAACGATGTATTGGGTAAGTATGAACCCTTCCAGAACATTCTGAACGAAGACCATTGAAGGTAAGGGAATATTTATGCTGAAATCTGTGTTTCTGTTGACTCCAACATTACGGAGAAATGTAGCTTATATCTGAGCGCCGTCTCAGAATATTGAATAGTGTGCGAATAAATGTAACAAAGCGATTGCATAAAGAAGCAGTGTATCTTTCTAACTATATGTAGAACATGTATATTTAGTCAAAGTTTATGATGTCTATTTACGTTATCTTGCGGCGCTACCTACATTTTCTGCGGACATTGAGTATTTTCTGAACATGAATTCAATGTAAATGGACATTTATGGATATAAATGGCATATTATTGAAGAAAAAAAAATGTACTGTGTAACATGTCCTATTACTGTCATCTGATGAAGATTTTCAAAAGGTTAGTGAATGATTTATTTTTTAATCCTGCTTTTATAATTTTACATTTTCTGGGACAAAATGGCTGCCTCTTGTCTTGGTTTCGGTGGTGGTCTAATATAAATATGTGGTGTGTTTTCGCCGTAAAACATTTAAAAAATCTGACATGCTGGGTAGATGAACAAGGTGTTTATCTTTCATTTGAGCTATTGGACTTGTTAATGTGTGGAGGTTAAATATTTCTAAGAATATTTTTGCGTTCCATGCGCCACGGTTTGAGCTGAACGGGGGGGGGGTGGTGTTCCCCTAGGGGAACCTCTGGCGTCAACAGGTTTTTAATATAACTTAATTTATTGTTAATGTAGCCGATCTGGACCTATACGTGAATGTGCTGGCTACTGCACTACTGCACGCAATGTGCTGGCTTCAGTTCTCTGTTGTGCTGTCACACCCTGATCTGTTTCACCTGTCCTTGTGATTGTCTCCACCCCCTCCAGGTGTCGCTTATTTCCCCCAGTGTATTTATCCCTGTGTTTCCTGTCTCTCTGTGCCACATTGTCTTGTCTTGTCAACCAGCGTGTATTCTCCGTGTGCCTGCTTTTTCTATTCTCTCTTTTTCTAGTCCCCCCGGTTTTGACCCTTGCCTGCCCTGACTCTGAACCTGCCTGCCTGACCATACTACCTGCCCTGACCTTGAGCCTGCCTGCCACTCTGTACCTCCTGGTTGTTATGATATTTTTGCCTGTCCATGACCATTCTCTTGCCTGCCCCTTGGATGCTAATAAATATCAGAGACTCAAACCATCTGCCTCCCGTGTCTGCATCTGTGTCTCGCCCTATGCCCTTAAAACTTCTTGATGGACCCATCCCGTTAGCCAACCACCGCTGAATTGCAGAGCGCCAAATTAAAATTACTAAAAATATTAAATTTTCATGAAATCACAAGTGCAATATAGCAAAACACAGCTCAGCTTGTTGTTAATCCACATAGCATGTCAGATTTCAATAAAGCTTTTCGGCGAAAGCATACCAAGCGTTTATGTAAGCACATCTCTCTCAGTAGACAAAATATTACAAACAGCTAGCAGCCAAGTAGATTGGTCACGAAAGTCAGAAAAGCAATAAATTAATTGCTTACCTTTGATGATCTTCGGATGTTTGCACTCACAAGACTCCCAGTTACACAATAAATGTTCCTTTTGTTCCATAAAGATTATTTTTATATCCAAAATACCTCCATTTGGTTGGCACGTTATGTTCAGAAATCCACAGGCTCGAGCGGTCACGACATCACAGAAGAAAATTCCAAATAGTATCCGTAATGTTCGTAGAAATATTTCAAACATATTTTATAATCAATCCTCAGTTTTTTTTTTACAATATATAATCGATAATATATCAACCGGGAATTTAGTTTTTCAATAGTAGAGAGAGAGAAAATGGCTGCACCAATCTGTTGCGCTTACAAAACGCTGCTGGCACCCAGCCATGCAATGACCCGATGTGATCTTTCTTGCTCATTTTTCAAAATAAAAGCCTGAAACTATGTCTAAAGACTGTTAACACCATGGGGAAGCCATAGGAAAATGAATCTGGTTGATATCCCTTTAAATGGAGCGATGGCAGGCTATGGAACATGGAGCTTTCAAAATAGAAGCCACTTCCTGGTTTGATTTTCCTCAGGTTATACTCACAGACAATATTTTGACAGTTTTGGAAACTTTAGAGTGTTTTCTATCCTAATCGGACAATTATATGCATATTCCAGATTCTGAGCCTGAGAAATAGGCAGTTTAATTTGGGTATGTTTTTCATCCAAACATCAAAATACTGCCCCCTATACTCAAGAGTTTTTAAAGGTGCATGCCGGTTGAATGGACACAGGACACACTGCACGCCCAATTTTTCAGTTTTTGATTTGTTAAAAAAGTTTGAAATATCCAATAAATGTCGTTCAACTTCATGATTGTGTCCCACTTGTTGTTGATTCTTCACAAAAAAATACAGTTTTATATCTTTATGTTTGAAGCCTAAAATGTGGCAAAAGGTCGCAAAGTTCAAGGGGGCCGAATACTTTCGCAAGGCACTGTATATAGCCCGTCTGATCCAGGAAAAAACAGCTTTCCAAAACACAACGTAATTTTTTTTAATTAAAAAAGTTGCCTATAAACTTTGACAAAACACTTCAAACTACTTTTGTAACCCAACTTTAGGTATTTGTAAACGTTAATAATCGATCAAATTGATCATGGGGCGATCTGTATTCAATAGCAGCTACTCTTGAAATCATCGTCCATTGTCTCTCTCCCATAAGCCTCTTCCTGTTTACTGGATGACAGGAAGGGCCTATTTCTCATTCCACCAAGGATTAAATCCAATTAAATTGCCTGGCGACATCGTGTGGAAGCTGTAGGAACTGTCAACTGGTCGCTATCTATTTTCTCTTGCCATAGACAATTCAGAGACTGGCAGATGAATACTTTTTTTTTTGTGACCAGGTTTTTCTTGGGATTTTGCTTGCTGTTCACGTTCTGTTATAGTCACAGACATGATTTAACCAGTTTTAGAAACTGTTTTCTATCCACACATACTAATCATATGCATATACTATATTCCTGGCATGAGTAGCAGGACGTTGGAATGTTGCGCGATTTTTAACAAAATGTTGAAAAAATTAAAGAGAGCTCTAATTAAGATACAACGGATGCCATGTCAATTAAAAAAGGTTTGTGGAAAGGTACTGTAAATGATTACGTGTGTGCATAATATATTAGATAATGATGGTCAGTCCTGGTCACCTGAATCCACTGGTGATGACAAATCAAATCCAGTCAAATCAAATATCATTATGTACATGCAAGATTCTCACACAGTGTAACGTCAACAAAAGTGACATAGTAATCAAATAACATAGGAAAGCAATCAATTAAGTGACACTGTAAATATATAACAAGACTAAATAAATTACATCAAGTACAAGAAGCATGCAAATAAAATAAGACAAATAAATACAAAATGGCCTTTAGGGATATAGTATGGACATTGTTTATCCATGTGTTCCCGAGTGGTGCAGCGGTCTAAGGCACTGCATCTCAGTGGTAGAGGTGTCACGACAGACACAGACGACAGGCTGTATCACAACCGGCCGTGATTGGGAGTCCCACAGGGCTGCGCACAATTGGCTCAGCTTTGTCTGGGTTTGACCGGTGTAGGCTGTCATTGTAACTTAGAATTTGTTCTTAACTGACTTGCCTAGTTAAATAAAGGTTAAATGTGGAATAAGGTACAGAGCAGTAGCACCATATAAATAAATGGTAAGTGTGTGGTAGGGAGCAGAGCTGTTCCAGCTGTTGTAACATGCTGACCAGACCGGACACGTCAAGTGCGCCGCAAAATAAGTTTAGAAATCCATGTTATTAAATTATTGCACCCACACTGCTCGCGCGCGCCAATGAGCGTCTGCGATGCCAAGGGCTAAAATAGAAGTCATTCCTATTTCTGAAATGACTCGAAACAATTCGGTTGGCCGTTTTATGTGTAGAATAATTGTCGGAGTAGAGGTCCTTGTGCATTTCAGGTAAAATAACAACTCAATGTTTATATCCCAGGACAAATTAGCTAGCAACACCAAGCTAGCTAAATAGGACAAATTAACGTTAAATAGCAAGTGCAAGCCAACTAGCTAAATTGCCATACATGTTTAATGCTGTCCCCAAATTAATGTCATTGGTTCAGAGTTTGTTTTGATATTTAACCTGAGTGTCGTGACCGCATTTGGTGTAAGGGGACAAAATACATTTATGCACGTTGGCGCACGCGCGCAGCCGGTTTGGGTTCCGTGTAACAGTCTTCTGGCTTGGGGGGTAGAGGCTGGCTTTGAGACAGGTGGTCCTATACTTGATGTTGACCCTCAATGCAGTGGATCCCTCTCCCCTGTGCATTGCCTTCTCCAGCCATCACCATTGGTGGCATCCTGGTTTGCAGGGTTCTTCCTTATTTTAATTGTTTTTATTTCACCTTTATTTAACCAGGTAGGCTAGTTGAGAAAATTCTATTATCTATTAGATAATATATCCGTCGGGACAATTCGTTTTTCACTAGGACCGATTGGAGTAATGGCTACCTCTATATTTTATGCGAGAATCTCTCTCGGAACCACCATGTGACCACTTGCGCAATGTGGCCGCCTACGGCTATTCTTCAACAGAAATGCGTAAAACTACGTCACAATGCTGTAGACACCTTGGGGAATTGGAATGCAGCGCTTTCAAAACCTGGGGCACTTCCAGATTGGATTTTTCTCAGGCTTTCGCCTGCAACATCAGTTCTGTTATACTCACAGACAATATCTTTACAGTTTTGGAAACGTTAGAGTGTTTTCTATCCAATATTTTTTTTTTAAGAAAGACAAAAATAAACAAGATTTAAAAAAAAGAAAGACAAAAGTTAAGACTGTAGATTCTCTCACTGGCTTCTTCAGTCTTCAAGCCACATGCATATTCTAGCATCTTTTCCTGACAAAATATCCCGTTTAAAACGGGAACGTTTTTTTCCAAAAATGAAAATACTGCCCCCTAACACCAAGAGGTTAAATTATTTGCATTCCATGTATCACGCCAGCCTTCGCTTTGGCTCCCCCTCCTGTCCAGCTTAGGCGTTCGGCTTCGCCAGCCTTTTAGCTGCTGCTGAATATACTGCTGGCAAACATCAACTCCGGTCTTGTCTCGTCATCATTACACACACCTGGTTCCACCTGGTTCCAATCCCCACTCTATCACTGTATATATACTCCCTCTGTCTCCAATTGTCTTTGACTGTCATTGCAAATGAGAGGAATGAGAGGAATCTCTCCTACTATTTCCCGAGCACTTTATATTTTATACTTTGGGTTCTCCCTGTGCCTTTTTGTTTATGAAGATATATTTTGAGCACAACAGCATTTGGGTTTCGCTCCGCTTTATCTATGCTGCTTAAATAAACTCAGTAGTTCTAAACCTGCGACTGCCTCCTGCCTACTTTTCTCTACACCAGTGACAGCAAGTTGCAACACTGGATGTGGCTTCGATTTGAACATAGTTTGAAGCAATGAAATGCACTAATGAATGTACATGTAATTTATGAATGAATGGCCTAATATGCTAGAATTGGTTTTGTGATCATGGACAATTTCACCCTTAAAACTTTCTACGAAAGTTCCAAGTACACTCTTAATAAGTATAGACAGTACTGCTGAGAAGAGGTGAAATGGCCTTAAATACTTATTAAATAGCTTCTATTATTGATAGTTCTTCAGTAATGAATACCTGTTTCTACAACAAGCAGGAAAATTGATATCACTTTGTCAGTATTTAGCAGCTACATACTAACTATTAACAGGTTATTACCACATTCATACCTGGTCTTTGCCAACTTATTTCCCGGTTTCCTTTTACTTTCCGGACGTTACCCTGTTATTTCAGCAATGTTAACTAAAGTGCTACCAAGGACAGTGGGTAGGATAAGGTAGCCAATGCTTGATTACATTATTGTGGCTATTAAATGTTTGGAAACGTTATTTCAAGTTAGAGAATCAACTTCATTTCTTGATTTACAGGGAATTTATATAATTGCTTGTAACCCAATTGAAGAAATGTGGATAGATAAAATTAAAATACAAATTAAAAACTTGGAACAAGAGGAAAAAAATTGGTTGTATTTACATGAAATATTAGTTTGTATTTTCTATTTATTAGGTTTAACCAAAGTGGAAAAGAAACTTGAGCGTTGAAAGAAATAGGTTGCAACTTGGAATATAGGTCTAAGAATAATCAAATAAAATAGTTTCCATTTAATGATATATTTGGTTTCAACAAAAGTAGTATTTTTCAATTGAGATAAAATCCTAACTAATTTATTTGTAACCAGTTGAAGTATATTTCTTAGGTTGATCCAAAGAGGAAGTCTTTACAGTGTACATTGTTATTTGTGATGCGAGGCTCTTATAAGAATGAAGTTAGGGCTGTGGAGTAGCGTGTGTTGTTCAACTGGAAACCAGTTGCCATGACTAAATAATCTCCCCTAGGTGCCGCAGCATCCACTTTCATTCATCCACCACAACGCGAGGTCTCCTCCATCCATCCCTCTCTTTACTTCTCTCATTCTGTCCCCTGCATTTGCATCCTATGCCCTTTCCACTGTTCATTAACACTTGATGAATGTGGGCGAGTAAAAAGGGTTTGTTAAAGTCGTTTAGTGTGTGACTCATTAATGTTTTCTCTTTTGCCCGCTCCTCCCTCTCTGCTCCCTGGCTGGCTGGATGTGACAGGCTCATCTGTCAGACACCCATTCTTTATTATCCCCCACCTCTGTGGCGATGTGGAGATGTGAGTGTGACCGGGGTTAGAGTGAGACTCGTGCACTGGGATACATTTTAATACAGAGATAGAACTCTCATTTCCCAATGGTCCTTCGTTGTTCTGTGTAGTTATGTTAATTTATACAATGGGTGGGTCTAATCCTGGATGCTGATTGTTAGAACCGCATTCCAGCCAGTGTCTATTTCACTAGTTATCATCGGCTAAAACTAGGCAGTTGAAATGGCTATTTACTCTGTTCCATCTAACTGCACAATCGACTGTCTCATCGGCCGAGCCAGAGATTTATAAACTTGATCTCCACTATAAAAAACATCAAGACATTATCTCCCATTTCTTTTAGCATTTGGTTTTCAACAGCGGAAATTTGTATAATCCTTGCTGTTTCTACAAATAAATATTGAATTTCAATATTGAAATTCGATCTCCAGTTGTCCTATAGTAATGAACGTGTCTGGAGTCAGGATGAGACAGACAGGCAGACAGCTTTTCTCAGCCAGTCGAAATCATGAATCAGCTGGCATAATTTTTTATGGATATATACAGTGCCTTGCGAAAGTATTCGGCCCCCTTGAACTTTGCGACCTTTTGCCACATTTCAGGCTTCAAACATAAAGATATAAAACTGTATTTTTTTGTGAAGAATCAACAACAAGTGGGACACAATCATGAAGTGGAACGACATTTATTGGATATTTCAAACTTTTTTAACAAATCAAAAACTGAAAAATTGGGCGTGCAAAATTATTCAGCCCCTTTACTTTCAGTGCAGCAAACTCTCTCCAGAAGTTCAGTGAGGATCTCTGAATGATCCAATGTTGACCTAAATGACTAATGATGATAAATACAATCCACCTGTGTGTAATCAAGTCTCCGTATAAATGCACCTGCACTGTGATAGTCTCAGAGGTCCGTTAAAAGCGCAGAGAGCATCATGAAGAACAAGGAACACACCAGGCAGGTCCGAGATACTGTTGTGAAGAAGTTTAAAGCCGGATGTGGATACAAAAAGATTTCCCAAGCTTTAAACATCCCAAGGAGCACTGTGCAAGCGATAATATTGAAATGGAAGGAGTATCAGACCACTGCAAATCTACCAAGACCTGGCCGTCCCTCTAAACTTTCAGCTCATACAAGGAGAAGACTGATCAGAGATGCAGCCAAGAGGCCCATGATCACTCTGGATGAACTGCAGAGATCTACAGCTGAGGTGGGAGACTCTGTCCATAGGACAACAATCAGTCGTATATTGCACAAATCTGGCCTTTACGGAAGAGTGGCAAGAAGAAAGCCATTTCTTAAAGATATCCATAAAAAGTGTAATTTAAAGTTTGCCACAAGCCATCTGGGAGACACACCAAACGTGGAAGAAGGTGCTCTGGTCAGATGAAACCAAAATTGAACTTTTTGGCAACAATGCAAAACGTCATGTTTGGCGTAAAAGCAACACACCATCCCCACTGTCAAACATGGTGGTGGCAGCATCATGGTTTGGGCCTGCTTTTCTTCAGCAGGGACAGGGAAGATGGTTAAAATTGATGGGAAGATGGATGGAGCCAAATACAGGACCATTCTGGAAGAAAACCTGATGGAGTCTGCAAAAGACCTGAGACTGGGACGGAGATTTGTCTTCCAACAAGACAATGACCCAAAACATAGAGCAAAATCTACAATGGAATGGTTCAAAAATAAACATATCCAGGTGTTAGAATGGCCAAGTCAAAGTCCAGACCTGAATCCAATCGAGAATCTGTGGAAAGAACTGAAAACTGCTGTTCACAAATGCTCTCCATCCAACCTCACTGAGCTCGAGCTGTTTTGCAAGGAGGAATGGGAAAAAATTTCAGTCTCTCGGTGTGCAAAACTGATAGAGACATACCCCAAGCGACTTACAGCTGTAATCGCAGCAAAAGGCGGCGGGCGCTACAAAGTATTAACTTAAGGGGGCTGAATAATTTTGCACGCCCAATTTTTCAGTTTTTGATTTGTTAAAAAAGTTTGAAATATCCAATAAATGTTGTTCCACTTCATGATTGTGTCCCACTTGTTGATTCTTCACAAAAAAATACAGTTTTATATCTTTATGTTTGAAGCCTGAAATGTGGCAAAAGGTCGCAAAGTTCAAGGGGGCCGAATACTTTCGCAAGGCACTGTACAAAGAAATGTCAATAGAAAACAGGAACGAATGCCGCTAATTTGCAGTCTTTCCAGCTACAGTTTGAAGTGATTGTGTTGGCTAGCTCCTCTGAACAACAGTGTCCTGACGAGAGAGCACATTTTCTATGCAAGGCGAAATCGTGCATCATTAGCTCGTTGTTAGGGATGTATCCAAATAAATGTAACTAGAAAACAGCTTGAACAAACACAAATGCAGCTACTCTGCTGTTATTCTGGCTGCACTGTTTGACGTGACTAAGTTAGCCATAGCTGACAAGCTAGAAATCAAGGGATAAGAACATTGCCAGCCAGTATGGCAATGGAATGTTTAGAACGAATGACTGGATCACATCCATAGATACAGAACAAAAAGACAATGACTGGGATGCGTCTCTGGCTACTGAACCAACAGAAAGAACGACCAGCCGGCTTGGTTAGCAACCTTAGATTTGTGTCTGGACTAAATATTGTGGAAGGGTGAAATAGTATGAATAAATTCAGCACAATAATGTTTTATGAAAACATGTCAATCGTTATTTGAATATGTTGGTAACCCGTTGTATAAAAGTGATAATGTCCTCAAAGCTGGTGTTTGGTGGATGTATTGGCACGGTTTGCCGGGCCTCAACGTCATCTCGGGCTTAACACCCGTGCCAATACATCCTCCAAACACTAGCTTCTCGGGTATTATCACCTAAATATCGGAGACAAGTTTATTTTAGTGAATTTTATCTATGACCTAATACACCTTAGGTGGAGGTTCAGGAACAGATGATAGATAGTGGATTCACAGTTGACTTCTATTACTTTAATGATGATGAATTTCATCACAGTACAGGCCAGAGCTTGGATGTGACATGGATTGGACACTTGATAGGTATTTATTTTATTGACAGGTTGTATTAAGTTGTGTTGAACGCAGTACGTGTGTGTGTGTTCACTCTCCAAGGTCTTTCTCACTCTGTTTCATAATCCTTTTGGGATCCGACACATCTTTAGTACTCACCACTTAAATAATGACAGTCCCCTTGGTTGACCCGGATCAAGGCTAAATACTAGACCTACATGGCAACAAAACCAAATGCAACTAATCCTTCCAATTGTTAGATGATTGTTCATAATCTGCAGAATATAAAGATCCACTGGGCTGAATTAAGGTGTCACTAAATTATTTACAATATCTCAACATTGCTCCCTCTGTCACACAAAGGTGCATCCGCTAACATAATAAAGGAAGTTTATTCAAACAGTCATTGAATGGAACTTGAACGCAACCCTGATATTAGCAGTAGTTTATTGATCCCAATTCGGATTGATTGATTTATCGCCACCGGCATCCTCAATACACAATGTAGAGAGAATGGACAAGGGTAAATAGAAACAATGTCTTATTGACAACAATGAAGACAACCAGGTCTGTCTTGTCAATACAATGAGCAAGATTGTACAAAAACATACAATTAATTCACAATGGCGGTATTTAGTGTAATTTGCATTGCAAACAATTGACACATTGAAAGCATAGTCGGTTTCTCATCCAGTATTAAATCACAGTCATATGACCAGCAGGCTCAGACAATATCCATGGCTATAGAAGATAAACACTTCAAGACCCTATGGTCAGGTGGCTTTTCATAAAGACACTATGGTAAGTAAAGAAATCAAAGTTTCTGGTCAGTGACTTGAGAGGGAGACAAAACCAGAAGGGGACAGGTGGGGTCGGGCCAGGCACGTCAAGGTGACAGGCCAGGGTATCCTCAGTCACGGTCATAGAGCCTCAGACAGGGGAGGAACAGAGAAAGAGGAAAGAAAAGGGTTTGTGAGAGCATGCCTAAAACCACCGTAAAAAACAAGCACTGGTCGAGAATAATAAAGTGTTTCTGTGGACAGTAGATCATCTGGCTATACAATGATGCCATCGTGGGCACACATCTGGCTGTGATGTTGTATTTATGTTACTTGTTCTGTGTTTGGGTTAACCATTGTTAACCATTGTAGCCAGCATTGTAGCCAGCATTACAAATAAATAGATGTGTAGAAAGATAATCAGCCTGTGTCTGAATCCTTTCTCCTTAATGTAATTTTCATGTCTGTCAAGCCAATGTTTTCAAAGAAACAACTTATTCAAATCACTAGTCAAGTAAAATCAGTAGTGTTGTTCTGGTCACAAGATAATATAAAGTATTCAGGTAAAACAGGCCACACTTAATAACGCAGACAAAACTGATACTCAGCCAGGCCAATACAATATGTTTCAAGAACTGGTCACTTGGTAAATAATGCCCCACTCAGGAAGAAAGTGTTCTATTAAGATGTGGGACTCGTTGTGTCCCTGGCTGCTACTCAAAGATATTGTCACGACTTCTACCGAAGGTGGCTCCTCTTCCAGTTTGGGCGGTGCTCTGCTCGGTGGTCGTCGTCACCGGTCTACTAGCTGCCACCGATCCCTTTTCCCTTTTCTGTTGGTTTTGTCTTATTAGTTACACCTGTTTCATATTTACGTTTAGTTGGGCTATTTAAGCTGGTCGGCCCACCTGTTTTTTGTGCGGGCTTATTTTTTCCCACTGTGTTTGTGTGTGGTAGTGTGTTTTGTTTTGTGGTTTTCCCTCTCGACTTGTTAGGTCCTGGTTTTGGGTATCGTGTTTGTTGCGTCCGTGAGTTCTGGCACGGACAATTTTCCCTGTGCCTAAATAAAGCACTACTCAGTACTTTCTGCCTCCTGCGCCTGACTCCGCACCCACTACACTTAAGTGTGTCACAGATATCTTAATTATTAGGTCAAGTTCACTGCATTAAACATGTCTCAATAATATTTGCACAACTACACAGAACAACCACGGACCATTAAAAAATGGTTAATTGCTATCCGGGATCCTTGAAGTTGAACTTTAAAATAGGTAAGGTGAGGGTTAGGTTATGATGAGGGTTAAGGTTAGGTTGGGTATATACAGTACTCTAGATCTTATTTACGAATTCATCATTGCCTGCAGGGCAAGTCCTCCCTGGGAGATACAGCCAGTACCCTAAACAGGGGGGCAGCAATCAACAGGAAGAAAAACAAGTTAACACGTAGTAGTAGTTCATATGGGACATCTCTCCTCACCAGTAGCAAAACATAAATACAAAATTAAACAAAGATTATAGGGGGATAGCTATAACCTTATGTTGCCATATTTTGCCCAAATGGATTCAATGCGCTGTAGCCACACAAGAAAATAGTCCCATTATGCATGACCCCTCCATATATTGCCCATTGTTCATTAATTGGCTTGGTGCGATCACTTTGTAAATATCCTGGACCATAGGCAGTATAATTACAAGTTCAAAGCTTGGCAATAAAAGTAATATTGTTCCTAGTACTCAAACACGAAGGGTGTCTTCATTGTCTTATGCTGAGGGCAGCATCATAGCCATAAGCTAGGCTGCGTGAATTGTGCATGGATAGCGTACCTGAAAAATAAGCCAGTCATGGGGTTCCATCTATCGGCTTGTCTCCTTGTGTGTTTGTTTGGTCCTTCTCGAAGAAGTCTTGAGCTTCATTTGCAGTGGAACATGTGTGCATTGTGTTCTGGAAGGTCCCTGCCGCTGAAAAACATCCCCACAGCATGATTCTGCCACCACCATGCTTCACCGTAGGGTGCCAGGTTTCCTCCAGACGTGACGGTTGGCATTCAGGCAAAAGACTTCAATCTTGGTTTCATGGTCTGAGTCTTTAGGTGGCTTTTGGCAAACTCCAAGTGATCTATCATGTGCTTTTAAATGTAACTAGTCAAGTCAATTAAGAACACATTCTTATTTACAATGACGGCCTACCCCGGCCAAACACAAACCTGGACGACGCTGGGCCAATTGTGCACCGCCCTACGGGACTCCCAATCATGGCCGGTTGTGATACAGCCTGGAATCGAATCAGGGTCTGTAGTGAAGCCTCTAGCACTGAGATGCAGTGCCCTAGACCGCTACGCCCAGTCTTATGACTAAGTCCCACAAAGACAAGTTTGTATCAGGTTAGAAAAAACACAAGAGACTATTCTTTAAGCAGTAAAACACAGGAAAGCATGACTAATTATGTAATTTTCCATGACAACTGTCAACTGTGGGACCTTACATAGACAGGTGTGTGCCTTTCCAAATCATGTCCAATCAATTGAATTTACCACAGGTGGACCACAATCAAGTTGAAGAAACAGGATGCATCTGAGCTCCATTTCGAGTCTCAAAGCAAAGGGTCTGAATACCTATGTAAATTAGGTATTTCTGTTTTAATAATAAAACATTTTTGCAAACATCAAAAATCTTTTTTTCGCTTTGTCACTAAAATAGATTGCAAAATAGTTGGGAAGAGATTTTCGATGTACTAATTCCATATCACATGGTTTATGAACTGATACACAAAACGACACCAGGTTCAAAACTGAGTTTTTCAATTTAAATGATTAGACAAAATCCTTGCAAACAATACAATGTTATATATATATAGTGAATACAACTATCCCAGGTCTGCAAATTTTGCTGTGAAGAGGCAATAATTAGATAATTTGTTTTGGTACTGTCCATATGTATTGTATTTATGGTCATAGGTACAGGAATGCATGCAAAATTGACACATTTACCTGGAGTTAACTCTGCAAATAGCACTGCTGGGTGATCTGAAAAGTCAGTCCATTGATCAATAATATAATAATACTCTCAGCAAAAATGATTATTTTACTTACAATATGTAGAAACTATGAGAATAGAATGGTTCAGAACTTTTTTGAAACATCACAGCACAATTGAAAAATATATGGCAAATAGAAAACAAAACTAGATGGTCTTCAGAGATAGATTGGTTGAGGGTATTTGAAGGTTGGGACTAAAAACAAACAAAAGATAACTAAAATATACTGTGTCAGTAAAATGGATATAGTGTGTATATAAGATGGAAGTAGAAGCCTAAGCGTTGTTGTCCATTAGTTTACCCAAATTGAGGTAGGGGTGGTAAAGTTAGGGTAAAATATTTTTTTTTTTAACCTTTATTTAATTAGGAAAGTCAGTTAAGAACACATTTTTATTTACAATGACAGCCTAAGAGCAGTGGATTAACTGACTTGTTCAGGGACAGAACAGATTTTTTCCTTTTCACTGATATTTCAGGTGAAACCCAGAGGACAAACCACCCTCCCCCCTGGCCTACCCCTATTTTCTATGGCTGTCACTTTTATTATAAGGCGAAGTCCTTCCAGATTGCAGTTCCTAGGGCTTCCACTAGATGTCAACAGTCTTTAGAAAGAGTTTGAGGTTGTTTTTTGGAAAAATGAGCCAGAAATTGGAGTTTAGGTGGCTCCCATTTTGGCTGTAGTGTTTCCAAGCGCGTGAATGAGAGCGCGTTATTTTGTATTTTTCTCCGGTAAAGACAATAACGATTCTCCGTCTTAAATGTATGTATTAGGATACCTAAGGTTTGATTGTAAACGTTGTTTGACTTGTTTGGGATTCATATGTATTTTGATGGAGGGAAACTGGGTGGATTATTGACTGAAGCGTACCAGCTAAACTGAGTTTTTATGGATATAAAGAAGGACATTATTGAACAAAATGGCCTTTTGTGATGTAACTGGGACCTTTTGGAGTGCCAACAGAAGAAGATCATCAAAGGTAAGGCCTTTATTATATTGCTATGTCTGACTTTCGTGTCGCACCTGCCTGGTTGAAATGTGTTTTTCATGGTTTTGTATGCAGGGTGCTACTTTTGCCGTAAAGCCTTTTTGAAATCTGACACAGTGGCTGGATTACCAAGAAGTTAAGCTTTATTTTTATGTATTACACTTGTGATGTTCTGAAAGTTAAATATATATAATTCTGTAGTTTGAATTTTGTGTTCTGCAATTTAACCGGATGTTGGCCAGGTGGGACACTACCTACTAATCAATTAGTATATCTGAGTTTAACCATAATATTTGTTGTAATATTTGTTCGGACTTTGCTGAAGAATTAAACTGAAATTGCAACCAACTTTCTATGGCTTGTTTTAAAAACAGCGATATTTTGGAGATTAAGTGAGGTTGTAATCTGAATAAAGGTTAAAAAAAAGGCCATTCTTAAACATCAGGGGAGCCATTCTTACTCATCTGCTAGAGAACAAGTTTAGATTAATAATTGAAAGTATAGCTTTTGTATGACTGAAGCCTTAAGTGAGAGATCTAATTCTTTAATATTGAATATTGAATTTTTTGTGCCCGAATTCATATTCATTATATAAATAGGCCAGTTTAATTTTGTCTGGTTTGCCATTCCAAATAAAATTCTATATTTTTGGTCGAAGGCAGGGCCAAAAGCAAATAGGTGTCACGCCCTGACCTTAGAGCTTTTTAGGTTCAGGGTTTGATTTGGGTGGGTATTCTATGTTCTTCTTTCTCTGTTTTTGTATTTCTTTGTTTTGGCCGGGTATGGTTCTCAAACAGAGACAGCGGTCTATCGTTGTCTCTGATTGGGAACCATACTTAGGTAGCTTTTTCCCCACATGGTTTTTGTGGGTAGTTAATTTCGGTTTAGTGATTTGCACCTTACAGAACTGTTTCGGTTAGTCTCATAGTTATAGTGTTCAGTTTCAATAAAAAGCATGAACACTTACCACGCTGCGCTTTGGTCCGATTCCTCTTCCTCAGACAACGAATACCGTTACAATAGGTGTCAAAAGTGTAGCAAGGAGGAGGCAGTCACAGGTTTAGAACTACTGAATTTATTAAAGCACCATATATAAAAAAGGGACAAAACCCAAAGTACTTTAAGTACTCAGGAAAATGTAGGAGATATTAATCTCTGGAAAACAAGCTACAATGACAGACAAATGACAGAGGGAGTATACACTACCATTCAAAAGTTTGGGGTCACTAAGAAATGTCCTTGTTTTTAAAAGAAAATCAATTTTTTGTCCATTAAAATAACATCAAATTGATCAGAAATACAGTGTATACATTGAAAATGACTATTGTAGCTGGAAAAAGCTGATATCTACATAGGATACCTAAGAGGCCCAATATCAGCAACCATCACTCCTGTGTTCCAATGGCATTTTGCGTTAGCTAATAATACGTTTATCATTTTAAAAAGGCTAATTGATCATTAGAAAACCCTTTTGCAATTATGCTAGCACAGCTGAAAACTGTAGTTCTGATTGAAGAAGCAATAAATCTGGCCTTCTTTAGACTAGTTGAGTATCTGGTGCATTAGCATTTGTGGGTTCGATTACAGGCTCAAAATGGACAGAAACAAATAACTTTCTTCTGAAACTCGTCAGTCTATTCTTGTTCTGAGAAATGAAGGCTATTCCATGTGAGAAATTGCCAAGAAACTGAAGATCTCGTACAACGCTGTGTACTACTCCCCTCACAGAACAGCGCAAACTGGCTATAACCAGAACAGTAAGAGGAGTGGGAGGCCCCAGTGCACAACTGAGCAAGAGGTGTCGTGGCAATTTCCTGTATTACCAAAATGTATTACCAACCTTCCTCCCACTCTCAGAATGTCATTGTCAACAAATGGATCAAGCTTACAGATTGAGCCGCTTCTCTTGGCACATTGTTTTCCTTTCACAACTAGTGCAATTTATTGTTTAAAGTGCTGTCGTTGCTCAAATCGAATGATGACCTTTTCTACTTTATCTAGGTCATCCACAGACAGACTTTTTTTCCAAACGTCAGTTTGAACTTGTCAATTTGTTCCTTCAGTGAGTGTCAGATTCTGATCTGATCTTGGATCCGTTTGTGAGAGAATTTTCCTTTTCTGGCTTAACTGTAAAAGAAGTTTCTTCAGTTTCAGCATCCAGGCAACTGCTTTCTTCAAGCTGTTCCATGTTGAATAGTACTCAGTTTGCTGGTTTCTTCCACACTTGTACTGTTTACGATTACGTCTTTTCTCACTTCTGGATCATCCGGTGGGATGGAGCCAAGCTCCTCGGGGACTTTCGGCCATTGAGTTTCTGCTTTCTCCAGGAATTCTGGTCCTTTGTGCCAGGAAAATTTCAACATGTAATCCTCTTGAGGCATCATCGGCTGGGTTGTGTTTGGAGTTCAAATACCTCCACTGTTTTGCTTTCAATAGGTCACGGATCATAGCAACCCTATTAGCCACAAAAGGTACAGAATCTCTTGGTATCGTTGCGGATGTATTTTAGCACAGACTGGCTGTCTGTCCAGAAAGTTGACTCCTCAAGTTCAATCTGGAGCTCCAACCTTAACATCCTGTCCACTCGCACTGCCAATGTTGCTGCAGCAAGATACTGTCTGGGGATTGTCATCTGCTTGAGTGGAGTCACCCTTGATTTCCCCAGTATGAATGCAATGTGGACCTTTTCCATACCGTTTGTGAACCTAAGGTAGCTTGCCGTGCCATTACCTTGTTCACTTGCATCACCGAAGTGATGCACCTGTGCGGTCTTGACTTGACCAAAGTTCTCAGGCATCATACACCTGTCTATCTGGAATCTGGAGAGCTGGTCCAGCTCTGAGTGCCATCTCTTCCATGAAATAGAGTGTTCTTCAGGGATGACTTCGTCCCATCCACACTTTAGCTTGCAGAGCACTTGAAGAATTTGCTTTACCTTTAATACAAATGGGGCGAGGAAACCTAATGGATCATAAATAGAGCTGACATTTGAGAGAATACCTCTTCTTGTAAGGGGTCTGTTCTTGACAGTGACTCGGAAGGTAAACGTATCACTTTCAATGTTCCATCGGATTCCAAGTGCTCTTTCAACAGGCAGCTTTTCTCTGTCCAGGTCCAGTTCTTTTATCTGCTTGGCTTTGTGTTCATCAGGGATAGAAACCAGCACAGTGCGGCTGTTGCTGACCCACTTGGTCAATTTGAACCCACCCTGAGAGCACACAACCCTGAGTTTTTTTTGTGAGAGCTATGGCTTGTTCTTCTGTGGCCAATGACTTGAGGCAGTCATCAACATAGAAGTTGGACTTGACTGTTTGAATCACCTCTTCATCATACCTCTCACAGTTGTCTTTCGCAGTGCAAAGTTTGCACAACTTTGAGAGGATATAGCACCGAAAAGATGAACCGTCATTCTGAACTCCTCCAATCTTTTGCCACCATAGGAATCGCAGGAAGTCTAAGTAATCTTCATGGACACGTACTTGATGGAACATTCCTTCGATGTCTGCCATCATGGCAATGTGCTCTTGCCGAAATCTTAGCAAGACTCCTATACGCGTGTTTGCCAGGTCAGGGTCTTGAAGGAGTTCACTGTTAAGAGATGTACCTTTATAGGATGATGAACAGTCAAACACCACTCGTATCATTCCTTTGCGCTTATGGTGAACGCCATGGTGTGGTATGTATCATACCTTGCCTTTCTCTCTGAGGAGCTGTTCTTGTGGTACCTTCTCGGCGTAACCTTTTGTTATCATCTCTTCCATGAATCATTTGTACTCTGCAGCGTAACCTTTGTCCTTCTTGAACTTCCTGATAATATTTAGAGCCTGCTGCTTTGCCATGTCACAATTGTTTGGCAGGACTACATCTTTGTTGCGAAAGGGCAATGGTAAGTAGTAGTGATGGTCTTTGAGGATTATGGAGCTTGATACGATCCCCATAAACCTACAATCCTCAGCTGACATCTCACTTTTCATACTCTCTCAGGGAAGTCATGGTTGTACTGATTTACAAGAAGAGCCCTAGGTCGACCATTGAAATACAATTGGCCATCACCGTAGGATGCCCAGATTCTTCTGCCATGGTACAACTGTTAAGAGGACTGTTCATCACCCATCCAAAGAGGGTTTTCACTGCATACGGTCCGTTGCCTTGACTATTTATGATTTGCCAGGGTTCCATTGCCTTTGGAGCATTTCCGCCAATCAGGAGTTCGACACTGGCTTCAATTTCTTTCAACTGAACCTCTTTCAGGTATGGCCACCTTTTGAGATCTTTCTGAGTGGGAATATTCTCCCTTGTCACTGGGATCTTATTTGGGGTGTAGACCTTTGGTAATGCAAGAAGGCAAGTTTGCCGCTGCATAGAGTGAATTTAGATGCTCCTCTGCCTTCTCCAGTGGAGTCTTATTTGGGATTTCATCCTCCATCATTCACTTTTAGTTCACTCAATTTACAATGACACAGTTGTTGGTTTTTGATTTGTTAAACATAAAGTCCCTTTAGACCTCATTTAATGCTTTAAAACACAGTCCTCCATTTCAGCGTATTGACCCGTTTTGAATTGAACATGTGCAAGTTCGGCATTTTAGATATGTTTTAAAATATTTCATCGCATTATAAGTTTTGTCCCTTTAATAATATCCTCTTATGGCTGCGATCCCCGTACAGGGATCAACATCAGGGGAAATTTTAGTGACAACTAAAAATACAACGTCGTAACATTAATGAAGTTTAAACACGCAGTATCTTTAGATCCTTAAGTTGCATTCAATGCATTGATGCATTGCATTTCCACGTTAGGCCAAATATTAGACATAAGATTAGGCTACATTGTGCGTAGGATCTCAGTGTTTCCCAACCTTAAACCTCTTAATTGTTTTCACAGCGCTGTGTTTTGAATTCCATTCCCAAGTTTATCAAACATTCCAATTAAAAGCACATTTGCGCTTCCATAATCAAACGATCACATTGAATGGGGCAGCTCATTCATTCGCAGAGGTTACTCATGGCTGGAGAAATCTAGGAGCTCAATTTCTTCCAAGTGAGCAGTCCTGTGTCCAAGCCGGAAGGAAGATAGTAATCCTTCACAGAGTTTTTTGACTTGATTGTAGTGGCTTCCTTTCCTCTTTACCATAGCCACTGCCCAAGCCTGAAGTGGGGTTGTTTGGTACGCATACAGTCCATACTCAAGGTTTCCAAATGACCAAGCATTCAATGAGATCCAGGGATATGGTGCAACAAAAATGGTTATTCTTCTTATATCTAACAAAGAAGTGATTCTCCAAACAACTTAAAACATAGATGACTTGATATGGAAAATATATAATATGACATGTCTGTATGGTCAAAGAACTATACCGCTCCCGCCTCTAGCAAGGACTCCCTCGCCCCCAAAGGTCCAACTTCCTGCCTTTATCCTAACACACTTACCACAATACAATGAATGGGCTAGAGGGGGGATCAAAAACTGACTTACACTAACAAATGAATATATCTCAATCAGGTAAATATAAATCATAAAGGTACGTACCTAATATTTCATCATATACATTAATATTTAATATTTACACAAATGTACATGGAGCTCGGTATGTTCAGTCTTTTATACAAATATGTCAAAATCGGCTCTAACAGCAGGGGTTGCGTACAGAGCCCGCTCCCCTCCAGTGTCCCGCTGAGCGTCTGTACGTTCCGTCGGCTGTCCATGACCAGCTGATCTATTGGGCTTTGACTAAGGACGTGAGGGTTTATGTTTCCTCCTGTTCGGTGTGTGCCCAGTGTAAGGCTCCTAGGCACCTGCCCAGAGGTAAGTTACACCCCTTACCAGTTCCACAGCGGCCATGGTCACACATGTCGATCGATTTCCTGACCGATCTTCCCCCATCACAGGGAAACACCACGATCATGGTATTTGTGGATTGTTTCTCTAAGTCTTGCCGTCTCCTCCCTCTGGCTGGTCTCCCTACGGCCCTACAGACTGTGGAGGCCTTGTTTACGCACGTCTTCTGGCACTATGGGGTGCCTGAGGATATAGTGTCTGATTGGGGTCCACATTTTTCGCCGAGGGTCTGGAGGGCTTTCATGAAACGTCTGGGGGTCTCTGTCAGCCTTACCTCAGGTTTTCACCTTGAGAGTAACGGGCAGGAGGAGAGAAATAACCAGGATGTGGTTAGGTTTCTAAGGTCTATTGCCAGGACTGGCCGGGGGAGTTGGCAGCATTCGTGCCCTGGACAGAGATGGCCCAGAACTCGCTCCGCCACTCCTCCACTAACCTCTCTCCCTTTCAGTGTGTGTTGCGGTATCAGCCGGTTCTGGCTCCTTGGCATCAGAGTCAGACCGAAGCTCCTGCAGTGGATGACTGGTTCCGGCACTCAGAGGAGACATGGGACCATGTCCACCTTCAGCGCGCCGTGCTGGGCCAGAAAGTTGGAGTAGACCGTCACCGCAGTGAGGCCCCGGTGTTCGCACTGGGGGACCGGGTCTGGCTCTCGAACCGGAACCTGCCCCTCCGCCTGCCCTGTCGGAAGCTGGGTCCGTGGTTTGTCAGGCCATTTAAAATCCTGAGAAGAGTGAACGAGGTGTGTTATAGGTAACAGCTTCCCCCCAATTATCGCATGAACCATTCATTCCATATGTCTCTCCTCAGGCCGGTGGTGGCTGGCCCGCTCCAGGAAGCTGAGGTGCCGGGAGGTTCCTCCGCCCCCTCTGGACATCGAGGGGGCTCCGGCGTACTCCGTTCGATCCATCCTGGATTCGAGACGTCAGGCGAGGGGCCTTCAGTACCTCGTGGACTGGGAGGGGTACGGTCCGGAGGAGAGATGCTCGGTTCCGGCGGAGGACATGTTAGATCCTTCCCTGCAGCGAGAGTTCCACCGTCTCCATCCGGATCGCCCTGCGCCTCGTCCTCCGGGTTGTCCCCGAGGCCGGTGTCGATGCGCGGCTCAAGCAGGGGGGGGGGTACTGTCACAACTTCTGCCGAAGTCGATGCCCCTCCTTGTTCGGGTGGTGTTCGGCGGTCGACGTCGCCGGTCTTCTAGCCTTCACCGATCCATTTTTAATTTTCCATTTGTCTTGTCTTGTTTTCCCACACACCTGGTTCTAATTTCCCTGTGTTGTGTATTTAACCCTCTGTTTCCCTCATGTCTTTGTGTGGTATTGTTTATTCTGTTTCATGTATTGCACACGTTAGTCTGTTGCGCTGGTTTATGTTAACCCGTGTTGTTATTTCGTGTTCACTTTGCCATGTGCTTGCCGGTTCACCAAAATAAAAGGCTCCGTTGGCTACACCCTATCTGCTCTCCTGCACCTGACTCCCTTACAACCATTTACGCATACCTGACAACAGGACACTACATAAAGTGTAAATAAATAGGTTCTTAACATTCTGCTGATTTATGAAGGTTCTCTCATGATTCACCAGGTTAGTGTAGGGTGTAAGAGGATTTTAAATGGACCTGCTAAACTTGTGTGTATGTATAAGGCATACGCCCCCGCCCCTCTTCTTACCAGAAAGATGTTTGTTTCTGTCGGCGCGATGCGTGGAGAAACCCGCTGGCTGCACCGCCCCCGATTGCGTCTCTCCAGTGAGCCATGTTTCCGCGAAGCAAAGAACGTTACTGTCCCTCTGGAATGCTACCCTTGCTCGGATTTCATCAACCTTGTTGTCAAGAGACTGGACATTGGCGAGAAGGATGCTAGGGAGTGGTGCACGTCTCCGGAGTCTGACCAGAAGACCGCCTCGTTTCCCTCTTTTTCGGAGTCGTTTTTTTGGGTCGCTGCATGGGATCCACTCCGTTGTCCTGGGTGAAAGGCAGAACACAGGATCCGCGTCGCGAAAAACATATTCTTGGTCGTACTGATGGTGAGTTGACGCTGATCTTATATTCAGTAGTTCTTCTCGACTGTATGTAATGAAACCTAAGATGACCTGGGGTACTAATGTAAGAAATAACACGTAAAAAAAAAAAAAAAAACTAAACACTGCATAGTTTCCTAGGAACGCGAAGCAAGGCGGCCATCTCTGTTGGCGCCGGAAGCTGAAAAACAGCTTCTATCTCAAGGCCATCAGACTGTTAAACAGCCACCACTAACATTGAGTGGCTGCTGCAAACACACTGACACTGACACTGACTCAACTCCAGCCACTTTAATAATGGGGAATTGATGGGAAATGATGTAAATGTATCACTAGCCACTTTAAACAATGCTACCTTATATAATGTTACTTACCCTACATTATTCATCTCATATGCATACGTATATACTGTACTCTATATCATCGACTGCATCTTTATGTAATACATGTATCACTAGCCACTTTAACTATGCCACTTTGTTTACATACTCACCTCATGTATATGCTGTACTCGATACCATCTACTGTATCCTGCCTATGCTGCTCTGTACCATCACTCATTCATATATCCTTATGTACATATTCTTTATCCCCTTACACTGTGTATAAGACAGTAGTTTTGGAATTGTTAGTTAGATTACTTGTTGGTTATTACTGCATTGTCGGAACTAGAAGCACAAGCATTTCGCTACACTCGCATTAACATCTGCTAACCATGTGTATGTGACAAATAACATTTGATTTGATTTGATTTGTATGCCAGAGCCAAGATGATTTGGAGTATTCCAACCTGAGACTACCTCACCAGGTATTCCTCTTCTGTTCTCATGCTGGAGACCAGGGCTTGATTACAACATGTTACAATGGTGCCAACATTTTGTGGCTGATCTTTCAGCGGGGAAGTGGGTGAATGTGTCAAAGACCTGACTGGGCCCAGCACCACAAGGTATGGTTTGTTATTTTTCATCGGCATGTTTGTGTACTGAGGAACATGTAACTTGGTTCCAGAACACTTTCAATTTCTTTAGGTTGGAGGCTTTCATCGAGGTAAGTGTTTCTTGGTGTAACGTCATCCCCAGGATATTGCACACCATTCAAAGTTGGCCTTAGTAGGAGTGACCTTAAAGAATTTGTCATCGTCATTACTTAACAAAGTCAAAAGTCATCATTATTGCTAAACCCTGCCCCTTTCCACAATTTACCTAGTTAAGATTTGATTTTAAGCATAACCCTAACTAATGAAGGCCAAGTTTGATGTGTTGGTCCACAAGATCTTCCGTGCAGTTGGGCGGAAGTGTCTGGGAACGAGATTAGGTGTAATCACTTTAGAGCGTATGCCATCCTTCAGCGTAACATCTCACCCTTTATAAAGCACGTTTATATCATATGTCACATTTGACATTGGTGATTGTCATTTATGAGCCCTATATAAACATGATATAAGTCATAAGCCATCAAACACAATCTGTCCACTTGTGACAACCAGCCCCATCGAAGGGTTGGTTGTCACACGGTATGGGGTTGGTTGTCACAATGTTTGCTAGTAGCTTATTCCATTGCAACTGGAAATTAAGCAATATAGCATAAAGTCTTAGAAATAGCCAAGCCTTTCTTTGATTTAACCATATTCCTTAAATTCAGCATTTAATGCTTTGAAAACAACATATTACATTTTGAGTTTGTGTGGGTGTTTGACAGAAATAATGTGTGTGAGAGAGAGAAGCAACAAACTCAGATAGCACAGATACCTCTGCCCAACAGATGTATACATGATGAATCAGGAAGATGCAGTTTATAGATTGCAGATGTATTTAGAATAACTACATTCTCATTTTTACAGTTCTACTGTTAAGGTTTTCTTCTTCCTCTGAAGAGGAGGTGTAGCAGGGATCGGACCAAATATGGCTGCCTAAATATGGTTCCCAATCAGAGACAACGATAAACACCTGCATCTGATTGAGAACCACTCCAGGCAACCATAGACTTTCCTAGACTACTATACTATTCCACAATCCCATTACCTACAAACAACCCCTAGACAAAACACACCACATAAATAACCCATGTCACACCCTGCCTGACCAAAATAATAAAGAAAACACAAAATACTAAGACCAGGGCGTGACATCTACGTCGTTTATAAGTCGGCCAGGCATCAACATTCTATCCTAATGTCTCGGCAACATCTCCCACTCCAAACATTCTCCACACTAAAATATTCCTAACACATTTTGATATGTCGGCCAAAGGTGTTAGTGTTTACTGGGAAGGGAGATCTTTATAGTAAACAAAATGGTTATAATGGAGTTGATAGTGACAACCATCCCCCCAATCCTAATAAAGATGCAATTTACCACATGGCTTGACTTAGCAACTCAGACATATGCCGCTGAGCATAGACGTCAGTTCAACATCTACTGTAGCTTTGATTTCATTTTACATTCAATGTGAAATCAACCAAATATGTCACCCTGTCATTGGATTTAGGTTAAGTTAGGTTTAAAAAATATAAAATTCCCTTGCTAATCTAATCAGTTTTCCACATTGATTCAACATCATCAAATAACATTTTGTGGTTGAAATGATGTGGAAACGACATTGATTCAACTGGTTTTTGCCAGGTTGGAGGTTTGGAATGTAGCTCTCCCTTTCCTCTTTTCAACAAACATAATGTTTCCTGTATGCTCCCAATATTATAATATTGTGATAAACAAAATTCTAACAATTGAGCCATTTGAAATTTCTGATATTTTCCTAAACATTTCTATTTTAAATTGTTCAGTTGTCAATTTTTTTATTAATTACAAACAGAAAAGTATTTAGGTTGTTTATCTGTTTCATTTACACACATTACTTCCTTAAGGGTTCAAGACAAAATGGCAGATTTATTTTAATTACAAATCAAATGTCAATGGCTGTTGGCCTATGGCATTCTAGTGTTTATATACTGGTCCGCTCCAGTTTGCTGCTGAGCTTGCTCCTTGCTTCAACTATTACTGATGGCGTCAGCGAGATGACTCCATTTTGTGACAAGCCCATACAATAACTCCCTATAGACTGAGATCTACCATGGAGTGTGCGGCACCATTTTGTGATGTAATTTAGAGCTTTGTCGTTCTCTTGTTCAAAAATTCCTTGCTCTGACACATGGATCGCTTCAGGTGTAAATGTAATAATACCTTTCAGGGGGGTGGGCGGTGGTGGAGGTGTCAGGAGTTGATTAACTGTTTGTAAACACTTACTGTGTTTGCTTAAATACATCTTCATAATCCTGTGCAAATTTACATGTAAACTTTATTTAAAAGAAAGGTTATAGAGAATACATATTACTATTGTGTCATAGATCTAGTAAAAACCCTATCACATCCCAGTCATTTAGCATTTAAAACAGTACAGTATAAAATGTAGTATTGGTGTGATGCCAGAGTGATAAAGTTTTGTGGCTGGGGTAAGTGACAAGTCTTCCTTTCAGCCCCATGTGAGGCATTCAATACATGATTCATGTGCAAAGTTATTAAGTACCGCAAGAGAATCAGACACAGAAATCATTTTATTCCCTCTCAGCAGAGCAGAGCCCACTCTCAAGTAATGAAGACTTATTACAGGGGTTACTCGACCACATGAAAGGCCTCTCTCTCACCCAGGAATTACCCCTTTAGAACCTACGGCGACAGTCAGCGGCCTTCCTTACAACTACTATAGTGGCCGCAAACGGCCTTGCTTTTCTAAAAATAATATCTGTGTCAATATCTCTGTTGTCTATTCACATGGCTGATGTGAAACCGGAAACACGGTACGCTGTCATTTCGCTTTTAAAAGTAAGAATCACTTAATTACTAAAAATGACTGATCCGAAGCGGCCACAACTTTTCACTCTGAAAGAGGCTGTATCTATTTTGGTTTATGATAGGGATTCAGACATGTCCTTGCACTCTGAAAGCGATGAGTGAAATAAGGAAACAGCAGATATATGTTTGGTGGTGTTGTTTGATGCTGTGAAACTTGGGGAATAGCAAATCCATCAGTGTTGGAACAGGAGCTTGAATGATTGCTCTCTGTCTCATGGAAATAGTTGCAGTGTTTATCTGTATATAGTCAAATTAAAAAAAAAAAAAATTGTTGGTCACAAATACATATTCAGCAGATGTTATTACGGGTGTAGGGAAATGCTAGTCAGCTAACTAGTTGCTTTTTTAATCTTGTTTCTACCAGTGTAATTCATGTGGAAATGGACCAAGCTTCTTGCTATAGCAGCTAGCTAGATGTAGCTAGCTAGTCTCCCAGGCAAGAAAAGTTGTGTGTGGCAGTAAATTTGGGGTGCTCTTGCAAAGCGTCAATCTCAGCTGTCACTTTCACTAGCTAGCCATACAGACAACCAGCTAACTACCCACCAAAATGGAGATTACAGTAATTAGTATTTACATACAGTATCTGTTGGGCTTAGGTCATGATGTGTCATGTTTGCTAGGTAGCTACATATATTCATAGGCTATATATTGCCGAATATTCCCATAGTCTGGCACAATGGACGCATCATAATACCTAAGAAAAACCTAGGGGTAGATCCCGGGAATATTTCCAATCGTTTTTTCACCACTAATTTTTGTGTCTGGCTTTTTACGTAGGCTTACCCTGGGGTAACCTTTTGATAACCATGTAATTCTCTCTCGGACAAGGTGAGTTTTATCAATACATTCGCATCAATTTATACAAAATAAATTGAAATGCTAATGAGCAACAGAGTAGACATCAGCAAGTCTATAAATTCCTGCAGGAAGTTATTTCTAGCAGACTAACGTCAGCTAACGTTCACCGGCGCAATCGGAGACCTTCTGTGTCCAAAACATGAACTTCTTACATCCCCTTTCTCTGTCTTAGCTGGTTAGAAGAGCAATAGACCACAACATCCTTTTGTTTTACTTAGAATAGATAGTTCTTTGTACAGTATGTCGACTTTGGTGTCTATTTCAGACCTTTGGCATTTTTCAAGGAAAAGCATAAAAACATCTGAGCTATCTTTGTTGCAGGTGCAAGGTAACAGTTGAATAAGATGAGAAAAGCAAGAAACCCACACACTACTCTTTATTAAGCTTTACGTATTAGCCTCAAGGCCTTCATTAGAGCTTGTGTGAGTGTTTATAATTTGCACCCACATTGCTCCACCCACATCCGTTCAATGCATCGTATGGGGTTGTAGTCAAGGGAAAATAAGCAAGTGATACCAAATATAACAATGTGCATTTCATAAGTATTCTAATAAAGTGTCTACATAAAACATATTGTAGCAACCCACACATGTCTTATACTGTTTGTTGGTTTTGTTGTACTTACCAGTACCCAGTGTTTGCGGGGTCCGACATGCCAATCAACCTGCTCTCTGCCAAGCATGGGATTGCCTGGAATGCATCCTGGTGGTTGGTGGAGCAGCGGGGGCATCGCAAGTTTAAGGCCATGTTCAGCCAATGTTCTCTCTCTTACGTCTAGTCTTCACAAGATATGGTCACGGTTGTTTTCTACGGGTATCCGTCATTTATTTGGCAAGGGCTATGGCCAAACAGTAGTATGGAGTTGAGTTAATAAACCGTGAATTCGTAAACTCAGTCCTCTGTCTGGACTATTGTTCCTTTATGATCTAGTCAGGTCAACACGGTATTATACATGTCTGTAAATCCACAATCAGGACATCGACCTATCAAGTAATTTTTCATATATCATTGGGTACAATGCAAGAAAAAATGTGAGAGTAATCTGAAGTGGTTGCATTAATTCATGTTCACATTTACAACATAACATGCCTGGGCATTTCATCGCTAAGACTTTTTGGGAATAATGTCTGAAGGGTGAAAACATTCTCTTTTGTGCAGAGTATTATTTATACCACCTCCCCTGTATGATATCTTGACTTTCTCTATGCCACAACATCTAAAAAGTAGAAATGTCATGTTTTTGGTCATTAAAATGTACTGACTGGATAATCCCTGTCGTTTCTCCTGATTTACCTTTTATGTTCACTAATTCTCTGTTTGAGAGAACGAGAGGTTTTACCTACATAACACAGCCCACATGGACATTTAATCATGTAGGTAACATGGGTGGTGGAGCACGTAATAATCTAATTTATATGGAACTGTTTTCCTGTATATGGGTGGCAGAAATATTCACACTTCATCATATTGTTGCACTGTGCGCAACCTCTGCATTTATAGCTACCATTCGGAAGAGCGTGTAAACGAGCCAGGATCATTTGCTTTAGTGGCTGGCAGTTGGCATGGGCCAATTTGTCACGTAAATTGCGACCTTTCTTATATACAATAAGTGGTGGGTTCTTAAATTCAGCTGGCAAAGCTGGGTCCAATGATAAAACACGGCAATGGGTTTTGCTCGTGAAAGCTTGAGCTGACAATGACTTGGTGATAAAAACCTAAAAGCTGGCATTTCATAGACAAGATGTGGTGAGTGTGACCCGAGATAGAGTTTGGAAGAGTTTTTAGAACAATGCCTCATTGTCTCATCTTCCTGGCATCTTGGAAACTAAGCCGAGTTGGAAATAAAACAACATCCCATGCAGATAACCAGGAGATGGACCAAGGTGACTTGTGGGAAGGGTATAAATGGCTGACTAAGCTTTTTTTAGGGCCTGTATAGAGTGTGGGGTCGACACTTTCATTGTTGCAATAATTAATCAATGTTAAATAAAAATTATTGTTTGAATAATTGTCCAAGTCTCTCTCAGTACTGGAATTTCCACAACAGTTTTGGCAACGAGGAGGATCTCTGCAACTTCACCTGTTGACCGCTCCTGAAGATCTGAGTAAACTGTGCACAGGGAATCCGAAATTGGGATCTCGGGGAAACCACACCCCAAAGAAGAAGCTGGACCCTCCTAAGATCTGCAGGAAGCGGGCACAGATGGATACCAGATCTTGAACATAGTGCTGAGAGAGGTGAGGTTGGACAATCTATACAAATAAATAAATAACAAAAGCCCCTGTACACTCAGAGCGAGGTCTTCCATCTTGTACCAAGATGGCGTAGCAGTCAGACGTCTTGTCCTGTCGTGTCCCTTGTATATATCGTTTTTACATATTTTTCTTTGCATATCTTTTCAAATATTTTGCTAAACCTCAACATCTAAATACTCTCCTGCAACCCGCCTCACCCAATGTAGTGTGGATGTGCTTTTTTTTCTAAAGTATTTATATTTACTTCGGATTTGGAACCCCTCAACTGAAGTTAGCCAGCTAACTACCAGCTATCAGTCAGCAAACCATTGCTAGCGGTCATCAGCTAACCTTTAGCTCGGAAAGCTCTCGCCAGTTCGAACAACGCGACTCTTACCAGAGCATAACGGACCTATTATTTTTATCCCCGGATTCCCACCGCAAACGGAACATTTTCATCTGGATCTTCACAACTAGCTAACCGCAACCCCGGATGACAACTCCTGGCTATCGTTTCCATCAACTTAGCTTGAAGCTAGCCCGGCCAGAGCTCCTGTGCTACCACCGAAGCATACTCCTGGACTACAATATCCGGACCCACAACCGGTCTAACGATGTCACCACATGAAGAGGCATAAACAGACTTAACCCCATCGCGACGTCCCCAAAGGCTAACTTTCTAGCCCTTGCTATCTGCTTGCTTGCTAATTCGGTCTACTAACTGCTAGCTTGTTTAGCCCCGGTCTTCTAACTGCTAGTTTGTTTAGCCCCGGCCTACTAACTGTCTGAATCGCCGTGTCCCCAGCCAGCCCAACCACTCACTGGACCCATATTTATTTTCAATCTCTTTTCGATTTTTAATTTGATTATACCTTCCGGTAACCTGCCTCACCCAATGTGATACGGAATTGCTATTATTTTTAATTTTTAGAACACATTCAAGAACATCCAGAAGCTAACTAGCTACAAGCTATTTAGTCATTGTTAGCCACTGCTAGCGGCTTTTACCTTCTGCACAGCCAGCCAGTTTTTTTTATTTTTATTATTTTTTTTTTTTGGCCTGGATAATACTCGCCAGTCTACCAGTATCGAACTGTCTCTCCACAACAACGCCGGATTCCTGCCGTAATCTCTGGACCACTACTTCTGGTCTTCACAGCTAGCTTGCACGCAGTACCAAAGCTATCCCTGAGGCCCACTTCCCAGCCTACTCAGATGTTCACCTGAACCACACTCATACACGGCTAGAGCCCAATACTCCACCGGATCCTTGCTGTAAACTCTGGACCTTGGCTAACGCCACTGCCACGAAGCTAGCACCAGTTAGCCGTGAGCCAGGCACATCTCCCTGCTAGCAGGCACATCTCCCTGCCAACCCCCCCTACCACCCCCGGGCTACTAACTATAAACACTGTGTCGCTAGCATAGTGGCGGCTTCCCTGTCCCATCTACTGCTGGACACTGTGATCACTTGGCTACATAGCTGATGCCTGCTGGACACTGTGATCACTTGGCTACATAGCTGATGCCTGCTGGACTGTCCATTAATCACGGTACTCCATTTTGTTTGTTTATGTTTTTATCTGTCGGCCCCAGCCGCACTCAGGCTCTGTGTGTAATTAATCCGACCCTCTCTGCCTAGTCAACGCCATTTTACCTGCTGTTGTTGTGCTAGCTGATTAGCTGTTGTTGTCTCACCTGCTGTTTTAGCTAGCTCTCCCAATCAACACCTGCGATTACTGTATGCCTCGCTGTATGTCTCTCTCAATATGCCTTGTATTCTGTTGTTCAGGTTAGTTATCATTGATTTAGTTTACAATGGAGCCCCTAGTTCCACTCTTCATACCTCTGATACCTCCTTTGTCCCACCTCCCACACATGCGGTGACCTCACCCATTACAACCAGCATGTCCAGAGATACAACCTCTCTTATCATCACCCAGTGTCTGGGCTTACCTCCGCTGTACCTGCACCCCACCATACCCCTATCTGCGCATTATGCCCTGATGTTCTCCATGCCCAGAAATCTGCTCCTTTTATTCTTTGTCCCCAACGCTCTAGGCGACCAGTTTTGATAGCCTTTAGTCAGAGTTTGTTCTATTAGGTGACCTAAACTGGGATATGCTTAACACCCCGGCAGTCCTACAATCTAAGCTAGATGCCCTCAATTTCACACAAATCATCAAGGAACCCACCAGGTACAACCCTAAATCTGCAAACAAGGGCACCCTCATAGACGTCATCCTGACCAACTGGCCCTCCAAATACACCTCCGCTGTCTTCAACCAGGATCTCAGCGATCACTGCCTCATTGCCTGTATCTGCAATGGATCCACAGTCAAACGACCACCCCTCATCACTATCAAACGCTCCCTAAAACACTTCTGCGAGCAGGCCTTTCTAATCGACCTGGCCCGGGTATCCTGGAAGGATATTGACCTCATCCCGTCAGTTGAGGATGCCTGGTCATTCTTTAAATGTAACTTCCTCACCATTTTAGATAAGCATGCTCCGTTCAAAAAATGCAGAACTAAGAACAGATATAGCCCTTGGTTCACTCCAGACCTGACTGCCCTCGACCAGCACAAAAACATCCTGTGGCGGACTGCAATAGCATCGAATAGTCCCCGCGATATGCAACTGTTCAGGGAAAGCAAAGGCCAGCTTCTTCAGGCAGAAATTTGCATCCTGTAGCTCTAACGCCAAAAAGTTCTGGGACACTGTAAAGTCCATGGAGAACAAGAGCACCTCCTCCCAGCTGCCCACTGCACTGAGGCTAGGTAACACGGTCACCACTGATAAATCCATGATTATCGAAAACTTCAACAAGCATTTCTCAATGGCTGGCCATGCCTTCCTCCTGGCTACTCCAACCTAGGCCAACAGCCCCCCCGTCCCCGTCCCCCCCGTCCCCGCAGCTACTCGCCCAAGCCTCTCCAAGTTCTCCTTTACCCAAATCCAGATAGCAGATGTTCTGAAAGAGCTGCAAAACCTGCACCCGTACAAATCAGCTGGGCTTGACAATCTGGACCCTCTATTTCTGAAACTATCCGCCGCCATTGTCGCAACCCATATATCGTCTGAGATCCCCAAGGATTGGAAAGCTGCCACAGTCATCCCCCTCTTCAAAGGGGGAGACACCCTGGACCCAAACTGTTACAGACCTATATCCATCCTGCCCTGCCTATCTAAGGTTTTTGAAAGCCAAGTCAACAAACAGGTCACTGACCATCTCGAATCTCCGCTGTGCAATCTGGTTTCCGAGCCGGTCACGGGTGCACCTCAGCCACGCTCAAGGTACTAAACGATATTATAACCGCCATCGATAAAAGACAGTACTGTGCAGCCGCCTTCATCAACCTGGCTTTCGACTCTGTCAATTACCATATTCTTATCGGCAGACTCAGTAGCCTCGGTTTTTCTAATGACTGCCTTGCCTGGTTCACCAACTACTTTGCAGACAGAGTTCAGTTTGTCAAATCGGAGGGCATGTTGTCCGGTCCTCTGGCAGTCTCTATGGGGGTGCCACAGGGTTCAATTCTCGGGCCGACTCTTTTCTCTGTATATATCAATGATGTTGCTCTTGCTGCGGGCGATTCCCTGATCCACCTCTACGCAGACGACACCATTCTGTATACTTCCAGCCCTTCCTTGGACAATGTACTATCTAACCTCCAAACGAGCTTCAATGTCATACAACACTCCTTCCGTGGCCTCCAACTGCTCTTAAACGCTAGTAAAACTAAATGCATGCTTTTCAACCATTCGCTGCCTGCACCCGCACGGCCCGACTACCATCACCACCCTGGATGGCTCCGACCTAGAATACGTGGACATCTATAAGTGCCTAGGTGTCTGGCTAGACTGTAAACTCTCCTTCCAGACTCATATCAAACATCTCCAATCTAAAATCAAATCTAGAGTCGGCTTTCTATTCCGCAAAAAGCCTCCTTCACTCACGCCGCCAAACTTACCCTAGTAAAACTGACTATCCTACTGATCCTCGACTTCGGCGATGTCATCTACAAAATAGCTTCCAATACTCTACTCAGCAAACTGGATGCAGTCTATCACAGTGCCATCCGTTTTGTTACTAAAGCACCTTATACCACCCACCACTGCGACCTGTATTCTCTAGTCGGCTGGCCATCGCTACATATTCGTCGCCAGACCCACTGGCTCCAGGTCATCTACAAGTCCATGCTAGGTAAAGCTCCGCCTTATCTCAGTTCACTGGTCACGGTGGCAACATCCACCCATAGCACGCCTTCCAGCAGGTGTATCTCACTGATCATCCCTAAAGCCAACACCTCATTTGGCCGTCTTTCGTTTCAGTTCTCTGCTGCCTGTGACTGGAACGAATTGGAAAAATCGCTGATGTTGGAGACTTTTATCTCCCTCACCAACTTCAAACATCTGCTATCTGAGCAGCTAACCGATCGCTGCAGCTGTACATAGTCTATCGGTAAATAGCCCACCCAATTTTACCTACCTCATCCCCATACTGTTTATATTTACTCTTCTGCTCTTTTGCACACCAGTATCTCTACCTGTACATGACCATCTGATCATTTATCACTCCAGTGTTAATCTGCAAAATTGTAATTATTCGCCTACCTCCTCATGCCTTTTGCACACAATGTATATAGACTCTCTTTTTTTCTATTGGCGCAGTGGTTAAGGGCACTGTACTGCAGCGCTAGCTGTGCCACCAGAGACTCTGGGTTCACGCCCAGGCTCTGTCGTAACCGGCCGTGACCGGGAGGTCCGTGGGGCGACGCACAATTGTCCTAGCGTCATCCGGGTTAGGGAGGGTTTGGCCAGTAGGGAAATCCTTGTCTCATTGCGCACCAGCGACTCCTGTGGCGGGCGGGGCACAGCGCGCGCTAACCAACAACCGCTTCTCACAATAACCACCTCTAGCCAGCCCGTTGGAGGATGATGACGACAACAGTGATACATCCTCTCAGAATGGAGCAGCATCTCCCCTTACTCTCTTCCCCTCCACTTAATATCCATCTGCGAAGGAAGATAGACCTGCCGACACCCTCACCATATGATCTAGCACCAGATATGTATCAACAGTACCCTCTGATTGAATGTCCAAACCCTCAGCCACGACCAGCTGCAGGCCACACTGATTTGGCTGCCTGGCAACCAATCTTATACCCAGAGGTCATGGAGACATGATGATATTAAAGACATTGTTGAGGATCTGCCTGACCCCAGCAAAGATGCGGCAAAGTTTGCAGCAGAAATGAGGGTTCTATCAGGACAGGACCAGCCATCTGCAGCTGAGATAGCTCATAGCAGTAAGAAGAAACTGGGGCTTAGGTGGGCTGATGTAGAAGGGGACTTTGAGGCCTCCCGGGTGGCGCAGTGGTCTAGGGCACTGCATCGCAGTGCTAGCTGTGTCACCAGAGACTCTGGCCACAATTGGCCTAGCGTCATCCAGGTTAGGGAGGGTTTGGCCGGTATGGATATCCTTGTCTCATCGCGCACTATTGACTCCTGTGGCCGGGCGCAGTGCACACTAACCAGGTTGCCAGATGCACGGTGTTTCCTCCGGGTTGGACGCGTGCTGTGTTAAGAAGCAGTGTGGCTTGGTTGGGTTGTGTTTCGGAGGACGCATGGCTTTCGACCTTTGTCTCTCCCGAGCCCGTACGGGAGTTGTAGCGATGAGACAAGCTAGTAACTACTAACAATTGGATACCACGAAATTGGGGTATCCAATTGGGAGGGGAGTAACATTTAAAAAATACATTTAAACTGTTTGACTTTGATTACAATCAGCTCTGGGATGAGAATGGCCGAGCTGGGTGGAACTGGTGGCCATGTTGGGAAGAGTAGGAGAACTGTATACCGCCAGGACTGACTGGACGGACATCCATCAGATAATGCACCATAAAGAAGGATGAGAGCCTGGAAGCGTATCGAAGGAGACTGGAAACCTGTTTCAGGCTGCACAGCGGCATCAGACCAAATTACCTGGCATATAGAAATCTTGTGAGGGGCCTGACACCAGACTTGGAGAAAGTGGCGAGAACCACCTGTATCAGTTGGGAAACCCCTGGCCACTGTGGTACAATATTGCAAACATGCTGAGCAACAACAATGTGCTCAGAAGGAAGAAAATTAAAAAGAAGAAAGAGTGAAGACTGAAATTGCATTCTACCAGGGCCAGGTGCCTGCTGGAGTGCGAGGTGGTGGAGGTGGAAGAAAAACCCAACTTGGAAGTTGCTTCACCTATGGCAAGCCAGGCCATTTCGGTGCACAATGCAATCAAGCCCAGTTGATGGGAAGAGGCAGGGGCAGACTAAGAGGCAGAGGAGCCCCAAGGGGGCCCCTCGAGGAGGAGGTCCACCAGGAGGAAAGGACTGTGGTATCCCCCTGCTCAACAGCCATGGCAGCCGCCACCCAACCAATGGCCAGGGCCACCCCCACATGGGGGCCCTTCACCACCGTGGGGACCACAAGGGAGCCCTCAAGGCAGAGGCCAATCTGGGCAATGACAGAAGGCCCGCCTACACAGACGACCCTGTACAATCCAGGACAAGAACAGGAGGAATAATATTGACATGGAGAGACAGGGACAGGTGAGGTAGAATCATCAGGGCAACCAGAGCATTTGTTTTTAAAGAGCCATACCCTTACTCAAATTGAGCCAACAGTAGAGGCTTATGTCAATGGTGAGTCAATAATATTTATTGTGGATACTGGGGCGGCAATGTCTGTGATTAACTATGAGGCTATGATGAAACCGCCCATGTCTAGTGAAACAGTCAGGGCCTCGGGCCTCCCTTTCAGAGAACATGTAACCATGCCCCTGCATGTCTCTTTTTGTGAGGAGAAATATCAGCATCAATTACTCTACTCTGACAACTGCCCAGTCAACCTGATGGGAAGGGACCTCCTATGTAAATTGGGTATTAATATAACCTATGGCCAAACTAGCCTCACTGTGATACATGAGGAAGAGGAGGAGAGGGAGCAATTGATGCTGGTGTCTGAATTTTGTGACTGGTATTATGCATGGAACATTAATAATGAGGTGCCCAATGTTGCTCGTGTTTTCTCAATGGCCAAAACCCATTCGGTCCACGAGGGCAGTTTAATTTCTGAAGCAGGCTTACATTTTACCTCCCGTTTCTCACGATTGACAAGAGACCTGAGATATGAGAACAAATGGTTGTTAGAAAGTGTAGTGCCAGAATCAGTACAGTTTGAGGGTCTGTACTGGAGCAGCGACTTCTGTGCCTTAGGGGTTATTTTAACCCCTGCACCGAATGTGCTCTACATGTTTGAAGAGAGCGCAACACGTGTCCCTAGCAAAATCACACATAGTTGAGTGGGCGGATACTGGGTTTTAGATGAAGGGGCTGGTAAATGCTATTGATTGGGAAATGCGTCCAACTTATTCACCCAGCACTATCGTTTTGTTGCTCGTTTGTTGCCCGTTGTTACTCGGACACACCAGTTGATAGGGGTGTGCATGGACTGGACCAACCCTCATTTGTCACCAACATCATGCTTTTGAGAGGGGTCCCTTTAGAGGCAATCACTAAAATCAAAAGTTTTCTGTAGCTTTCAATGAGACTTCTGCACCTGTTAACAGGAAGTTTGGCCCACTCTTCCTGAGCAAACTGCTCCAGCTGTCTCAGGTTTGATGGGTGCCTTCTCCAGACTGCAAGTTTCAGCTCTTTCGATAGATGTTGGATAGGATTCAGATCAGGACTCATTGAAGGCTACTTCCGAATAGTCCAATGTTTTGTTCTTATCCATTCTTGGATGCTTTTTTATCTGTGTGTTTTGGGTCATTATCCTGTTGGATGACCTGCAACTGAGACAGAGCTTTCTGACACTGGGCAGTACGTTTCGCTCCAGAATGTCTTGATAGTCTTGAGATTTCATTGTGCCCTGTACAGATTCAAGCCACCCTGTGCCAGGCGCAGCAAAGCAGCCCCAAAACATAACCAAGCCTCATCCATGTTTCACTGTAGGTATGGTGTCCTTTTCTTTGAAAGCTTCACTTTTTTGTCTGTGAACATAGAGCCGATGTGACTTGCCAAAAAGCTCCAGTTTTGACTCATCTGTCCAAAGGACATTCTCCCAGAAGGATTGTGGCTTGTCAATATGCATTTTAGAAAATTCCAGTCTGGCTTTTTTTATTTTTTATGTTTTTCTTTCAAAAGTGGCGTCCTCCTGGGTCTTCTTCCATGGAGCCCACTTTCGCTCAAAAAGCAACGGATGGTCCGATCAGAAACTTACTTACCTTCACCTTGGTGTTCAGCTTGTATCTCTTTGGCAGTTATCCTTGGTTCTTTTTCTACCATTCACACTATCCTTCTGTTCAATCTGGGGTTGACTTTCCTCATGTGGACGCGCCCAGGGAGGTTGGCTACAGTTCCACAGACCTTAAACTTCTTAATAATATTTGCAATTGTTGTCACAGGAACATCAAGCTGCTGCTTGGAGATGGTCTTGTAGCCTTTACCATGCTTGTCCATTATTTCTTTCTGATATCCTCAGACAAATCGCTCATTTGCTTTCTCTGGTACATGTTCAGTGTGGTGCACACAATGATACCAAACAGCACAGTGACTACTTTTCTCCATTTAAATAGGCTGAATGACTGATTACAAGATTGGTGACATGTGTGATACAATTAAAGGAACAAATTAGTTTGAAATATCACTATAATCTAATTATTTATTATATTTTCTAAGGGGTACCAACAAATGTGTCCAGACCATTTTAAAATATATTTGTAGAATAAGCATTAATTAATCTCTTTTCACAGCTTCTTTGCTTTATTCTATGACATACCAAAGGCATGCAAGTATACATGATAAAATAGCTTTTAATTTCATCACTTTTCAGGAGGAATGAAGCATTATTTCCATGAGCTGTAAGGGTACCAACAAATTTGAGCATGTCTGTATGATTTTGGGAGGATCAAGGGAGCTGAGCCACTGATCCACCAGACAGCTGGGTCAAGAGAGAGTGCAAGCTATTCTCTCTGTCCCATAGCGGTTTACCTAACACCACATGATGTCACTGACCGGTATGGAAAAACTGAAACAGCTTGTGACTTTGTCCCCATTTTTGGGTCTGCCTGACCATTCTAGAAGAATAATGGGTTTATGTCATCTGTGTTGACTCAGGACCATGGGGGGGTGGGGGGGCAGAGACCAGTGATTGGATAGTGGGGCGAGCGGTTTGGTGTGTTGTTCGAGGGCGGTGGCTGTGGCTACTGAAGCTGTACTACCATGTGCTGACGTGGTTGCACTGTATCAACTACCTGTGCATGTGCCACATGCTGTTCATGCTCTCATCTCACGGGCTAAGACTGCTCAACTGACTCCAGTGAGGCTGCTCCACTAGCAGAATGTACTTTTAACTATGTCTCATGTGACCCTGAAAAGATGCACAGTGCTCAATGCAGCAACTTTGTTGCCAGTCAAGGAGGACAGAGAGCCACATGACTGTACAGCTCTGGTGGAGCTTGTATCTAAACCAAGGTCAGATTTAACTGATGTCCCTTTGCAGAATGCTGATTTGGACATCTTTGTAGACGGCTCCGCTCAGAGGTCTGAGAAAGGAGAACCACTTGTTGCCTATGCTGTAACAGTGGCAACAACACTCGAAAGTGCTAAATTCCCACCGCAGAACTGTTTGCACTCACAAGAGCTTGTATATTGGCTCAAGGCCAGTCAGTGACCATTTACATAGTCAGTAGATATGCATTTGGTGTGGTACATGATTTTGGAACTCTGTGGAAACAACGGGGCTTCCACACTTCCTCCGGCAAGACTATTGCTCACTCCAAACTTGTTGATAACCTGTTGAAAGCAATTCTTCTTCCACCTGAAGTTGCTGTTTGCAAGTGTTTGGCACATAGTTACTCCTCTGATCCTGTCTCCAAAGGAAACGCTATGGCTGATTTGGCAGCCAAAGCTGTGGCTGTGCCTTTTGACTCACCTGTGTTACAGATGGTTTCACTTCCTGTTCAGAACATCTTCTCTCCCACTGACATTTCTGAATTACAGTCTTCTGTAGGTCCTGTCAAGCTGGGGAAATTGAAGAAGCTGTGTACTTATGACCAGGTGCAGAAACTGTGGTTAGGCCCGGCTGGGCTACCAACTTTACCACGTGTCATGTTTCCCCTATCTTGCTAAGTTGACACATGGCCGTGACCATGTGTCGAAGGGGGGTATGAATAACAATGCAGGAAGGGGAATTCCCATGTCTGTGTCTACTCACCCAACCCCAGAAAGGCCTTTTGAGCATGTGATGGATTTCATTGAGTTGTCACCCTGTCAGGGTAACACGTATTGTTTGGTTTTAGTGGATGCCTTCTCTAAGTAGGTGGAAGCATTTCCATGCAAGCATGCCGCAGCAATGGCTGTTGCAAAGAACCTACTGAGGGAAATCATTCCTAGGTGGGGTCTGCCACCCAAATTAACCTCTGACAATGGTTCACATTTTGTCAGAAAGCCTGCAATTTGACCTTAGAACTCATTGTAGTTATAGGCCACAGGCAGGAGGACTCGTGAAGAGAGCTAATCAGACCCTGAAAATTAAGATGGTTAAACTTATGGCAGAGACTGGTCTCCCCTGGGTCACTGTGATGCCTTTTGGTGTTGATGTACATGAGGGTGCGGGCTCATGGAAACACTGGGTTGGCCCCTCATGAGATGACTGGTAGACCTACAAGGATGTTAAATGCCCCTTTCCCCCAGAACAAGCGGACTCTGATGGGCGGCGACGACGACATAGTAAGTTACTGTACTGCTCTAAACAATGTTCTAAACAAAGGCTTTTTTTCCCAGTGTGAAAGCAGCTTTGCCTCAGCCCCTGGTGGGAATCCTACATAAGCTTCAACCTGGTGACTGGGTTGTGGTCAAGGACCTGAGGAGGAAGCATTGGACCCAGCAGAGGTGGAATGGCCCATTCCAGGTGTTGCTGATATCCCCCACCACTGTTCGAGTGGCTGAGAGATCGACATGGGTACACTCCAGCCACTGCAGGAAGGTTCCATATGATCCAGTTCCAGATGTCCCGGAGGATGGGTTTCCGCCAGACACGACCTAGTTGGCTGTGGGAGAATCAGGATGAAGGATGAATCCTGGTTGTTGCATTGTTTGCCAGCCTCTTCATCTCAATGACTGTTTGAACCCTGCAGAGAGGGGAATAGGCGAAAGGGGAGGATGGCCCAAATATCACCGCAGTCCCAAGGCGGGACATAATAACAGCCTCTCCAGCTCAAGCCATGTCTCAGGACATGAGTCCATTAAACAATAGCCGCCCTGAGACCAGAAGAAGCAGGAGCTTGATGCATCCACTGGATGAGCATGACAGCCAGAATCATGAGGAAAACACTTGGTGGTCACACTATACAGTAAAAACTAAACTAACGGTAGAAAACACCTTTTGTTATGTATGTAGTCTTTTTCACGCTCAGCAATCTCACCATTAAGTAGAGGCCAGCCTTAATTACACTATGTGCACTGGAAGTGGTCTTATCAAATTAAACTAAATGGGGTAAACCTTCACAGGGTAGAACTATGAAGGAAAAATGCATTAACTTCTTGACGCACCCATCCCGTTAGCGGGATCATTTTCATCAACACCCGCTGAGTTGCAGCTCGCCAAATTCAAATTAAATTACTAAACATATTTAATTTTCATGAAATCACAAGTGCAATATAGCAAAACACAGCTTAGCTTGTTGTTAATCCACCTGGCATGTCAGATTTCAATACAGCTTTTCGGCGAAAGCATAACAAGCGTTTATGTATCTCTTTCAGTAGACAAAATATTACAAACACCTAGCAGCCAAGTAGATTGGTCACGAAAGTCAGAAAAGCAATAGATTAAATTACCTTTGATGACCTTCGGATGTTTGCACTCACGAGACTCCCAGTTACTCAATAAATGTTCCTTTTGTTCCATAAAGATTATTTTTATATCCAAAATACCTCCATTTGTTTGGCGCGTTATGTTCAGAAATCCACAGGCTTGAGCGGTCACGACATCGCAGACAAATATTCCAAATAGTATCCGTAATGTCCACAGAAACATGTCAAACGTTTTTAATAATCAATCATCGGGTTGTTTTTAAAATATATCATCGATAATACGTTTATCAGCTTTTTCAATAGGAGAGGGAGAGACAATGGCTGCCCCACTCTGTTGCGCAAGCAAAACTCTGCGAACACCCAGCTATCCACTGACGCGATGTTATCTTTCTCGCTCATTCTTCAAAATAAAAGCCTGACACCTTGAGGAAGCCATAGGAAAAGGAATCTGGTTGATATCCATTTAAATGGAGCGAAGGCAGGCTATGGAACATGGAGCTTTTAAAATAGAAGCCACTTCCTGGTTTGATTTTCCTCAGGTTTTCGCCTGCAATATCAGTTATGTTATACGCACAGACAATATTTTGACAGTTTTGGAAACTTTAGTGTTTTCTATCCTAATCTGACAATTATATGCATATTCTAGTTTCTGGGCCTGAGAAATAGGCCGTTTCAAATGGGTACGTTTTTTAGCCAAAAACGAAAATCCTGACCCCTACACTCAAGATGTTAATGATGATTTGTCATTGTCAAAAGATATAAGAGGCAGATTTGATTGTAAACGTTAGTGTACTAAAATTATTTTAGAACCTAGACACCTATTCTAATCCAACCCCGCCATTGTCACAACCCAAGTAATATCTCCATACCACGTCTAATGAATCCTATTTGGGAATGTTAACATGTGTTAATTATGGTCTTCCCACAAGGATGTAGCTGGATAAATGGAACATGAAATTCTAACTGGCCCGTTAAACGGAATGTGGGGCACACCACCATTCAGGTAGAAACATACGAGCGCTCTCCACATCAATATGGCTCAGCCACGTTTAATGATCATTATTGGATCTGTGGTAACAAGGCATATCTTATTTACCAACAAGTTGGACAGGGTGCTATGTTTTTGGTCAACTAAATATCTCCATTGTTGTAATGCATAAAAATAACTACTCCATTCCACGCAGATTAACACGGATTAGGAGGAGCATTTCACAATTGAATGACGTTCCAATTGAGTCACGACGATCCTCAAAACTTGAGAAGTTTTGGCATGGGTTAATTCCTTGACATGGGGCATCGGAAAATGACCATGACTTAGACCAATTGGGATTTCATTTTGAAACGTTGGTAAATTTAAACCACTTCAGGATTTTAGATAATGAGACCGGAATTACAAGCAGCTCGCCTTACAGAATAGATTATCACTTGATATGTTACTATCGTGGGAAGGGGGAGTGGGCCAAATGATAGGTGAACATTGCTGTACATTCATACCCCAGGGTGAGGGTAACTTGACTATTGTCGTGGAACATCTGGAAGAGCTCAGTGCCGATCTCACCAAAGAACACCAACCGGACAACAATTGGAATCCGTTTGGATGGGTTCAATCATTATTTGGTGTTATGGGAACAACAGTTTTCCACTGGGTCATTTATGGCCAAGTAACATTTTTTGCTGTGCTATTTCTTATTGTCTGTGTTAAAAATCATTGTTGTAAAGTGCTGGATACTGCCCTCATCATGCAATTGCTTGATGTTCATGCTGACTCTGAGGATGATGATGATGAGAATAATGATGATGTATCTATAAATGATAGAATGCCTGTTTTCCAGACCTATTTCCCATTCCTGATTACATATCTGATGATGTGGACCCTAACCCTGATCTTAGAGCTAAGGGTATTGAACTAATGGCCCGCTCAGTTTGTTGGACATATCCCAAGAAAGATAGATTTTCTTTGTGTTAAAAATCAATGAATGGTAAGGATGGACATTTTCATAATTCTGACATCCTATCTTTGTGCGTAGTGTCAGCGTGATGATTGTCCTATTGCTGTAATGAAGCTGGTGTGTGATTTTATCTTTTGTTTCATTTTCCATTCCCGATTGACTGTTTTTGGAAAAGAAAGGTCTAAAACTCAGCAACCCAAAGGAAGGGTGTTTATAATGGATGAAATGTCAGGCACCAGAAATATGTACTTTGTTTAAAATGTATATGTTTACCAATAATCATGTAATGCTTGTACCCTTACATTTTTCTGGAAGAAACTTTGTTTCTTGAGAGGAGAATGTGACAGAAAAATTATGTATTTACCTAATTTGTTGGATATTTAACACGTATTTACTTAACAAACAGTAAAATATTTCTGTCCTGCTAATGCTGTGTTAACTTCTTGACGCTACCCATCCTTTAAGCGGGATAATTGTCATCAGCAACTGCTGAATAGCATAGCGCCACAGTCAAATAATATTACTCACAAGTACAATATTAATCACAAGTGCAATATAAGAAAACACAGTTTAGCCTTTTGTTAATCCACCTGTCTCAGATTTTGAAATGATGCTTTACAGCGAAAGCAATCCAAGCGTTTGTGTAAGTTTATCGATCGCATGACAAAACATTAAGTACACTTAGCATTAGGTAGCTTGGTCACGAAAATCAGAAAAGCAATCAAATTAATTGTTTACCTTTGATGATCTTCAGATGTTTTCACTCATGAGACTCCCAGTTACACATGAAATGTTCCATTTGTTCCATGAAGATTATTTTTATATTCAAAATACCTCCGTTTGTTTGGCGCGTTATGTTTAGAAATCCACAGGAAAGAGCGGTCACGACAACGCAGACGAAAATTCCAAATAATATCCGTAATGTCCACAGAAACATGTCAAACGTTTTTTATAATCAATCCTCGGGTTGTTTTTAAAATATATAATCGATAATCATTCAACCGCAATGGTCTTGTTCAGTAGGAGAGGGAAAGGAAATGGCTGTCCGAACTCTGTTGCGCGAGCAAAACTCATGTGACCACCTGACGCAATGTTATCTTTCTGGCTTATTTTTCAAAATAAAAGCCTGAAACCATACATTTCCAGTAATCTAGTCATTTCAACCTGTTGCATAAATTTTGTAAAAACAAACATGTTGTTTAACAAATCTAAAACCTTTAAAAAGTTGGTGCTGTTTCATCAGCGTAATAGTCAAACTAACTTTTTCCCACTCTTAGCTACAATGTTGGCATGTCCCAAAGGTCAATACTGTTCAGATCGTACATTAATGATCTTCTTTCGGTCTGTACAGGGTCTGAAGTTCCAATGTATGCAGATGATACAGTGATATATGCTTTCATAGATAAAATGGTGGCTCTAACCTCCTATTCTGTTATTGTACAGTCTAGGTCCTCTACCTGGCTATCTAATAATCTAGGTCATTTTATACCAGAGAAAAGTATCTATTTCAATGGGACTCGCTGAACAGGAGGATGTATATAAATCTTCATAGAAACATGAAACACACTGTTTATCTTTTTGGATGAGGTTGCCCTTTTATTGCCCTTCTTAACCTTTCTGATCTCCCCATCCCGGATCCGGGTTCGTGAATACAGACTCAAGCTCATTACCATAACGCAACGTTAACTATTCATGAAAATCGCAAATGAAATGAAATAAATATGCTAGCTCTCAAGCTTAGCCTTTTGTTAACAACACTGTCATCTCAGATTTTCAAAATATGCTTCTCAACCATTGCAAAACAATCATTTGTGTAACAGTATTGATGGCTAACGTAGCATTTAGCATTAGCATTCAGCTGGCAACATTTACACAAAAAAACAGAAAAGCATTCAAAAAAATCATTTACCTTTGAAGAACTTCAGATGTTTTCATTGAGGAGACTCTCAGATAGCAAATGTTCAGTTTTTCCTGAAAGATTATTTGTTTAGGACAAATCGCTCCGTTTTCTGCGTCACGTTTAGCTATGAAAAAACCCCTGTATCCAGGATTGTGTAAATCTATCAGCAAGCTCATTAGCATAACACAACGTTAACTATTTATGAAAATCGCAAATGAAATGAAATAAATATGCCATCTCTCAAGCTTAGCCTTTTGTAAACAACACTGTCATCTCAGATTTTCAAAATATGCTTCTCAACCATAGGAAAACAATCATTTGTGTAAAAGTAGCTAGCTAGAGTTAGCATTTAGCGTTAGCATTAGCGTTAGCATCCAGCACGCAACATTAACAAAAACATAAAAGCCTTCAAATAAAATCATTTACCTTTGAAGAACTTCTGATGTTTTCAATGAGGATACTCTCAGTTAGATAGCAGATGCTCAGTTTTTCCAAAAAGATTCCTTGTGTATTAGAAATAGCTCCGTTTTATACATCACATTTGGCTACCAAAAAAAATCCATAAATTCAGTCCTCAAAACGCAAACTTTTTTCCAAATTAACTCCATAATATCGACTGAAAACATGGCAAACGTTGTTTAGAATCAATCCTCAAGGTGTTTTTCACATATCTCTTCATTGATACATCGTTCTTGGAAACATGCTTTCTCTCCTGAATCCCAGGAGAAAATGCCTGCACCTGAAGATTACGCACAAATTTAGACAAAGGACACCGGGCGGACCTCTGGAAAATGTAGTCTCTTATGGCCAATCTTCCAATGATATGCCTACAAATACGTCACAATGCTGCTAAGACCTTGGGCGAACGACAGAAAGTGTAGGCTCATTCCTTGCGCAATCACAGCCATATAAGGAGAGAATGGAAAACAGAGCTTCAGAAATTCTGCTAATTCCTGGGTGATGCATCATCTTGGTTTCGCCTGTAGAATGAGTTCTGGGGCACTTACAGACAAAATCTTTGCAGATTCTGAAACTTCAGAGTGTTTATATGCATAGAATATGCATAGTCGAGCATCTTTTCGTGACAAAATATCGCGCTTAAAACGGGAACGTTTTTTATCCAAAAATGAAATAGCGCCCCTAGAGCTCTAAGAGGTTAATTGCTGGGATTACATTAGACGTGTTCTGCATTTTTAGATGTCTTTCTAGTAGCCTGCCTGTCTCCTCACCTCCCTCATAAAAACTGTTTCTAAACCTAAACAGTGCATATTCTGCATTTTTGTTTTACATTTCGTTCAACTGAAATGTGATATCTGTGAAATGTCTTGCCAAATCCCTTTCCAAGACACATACAGTATCTCAGTTTCGAATCTTTTTACTGCTTCAGCCCCTTCTCTCTCCTTTTTGAACGCATATGCTATTATTTTCCCTCTAGTATATGATTTAGAGGTTACCCATACTGTGGAAATCCTTTCAGTTAAGCTTATGTTGATCTCAAAAAAGGATCTAAGATCATCTGCTAGTGATTGGCTAAATAGCTAATCTTGTAAATACATGGGGTTGAGTCTAAATCTACCCTTCCTCACATTTTCAGAGTTTATATCAACATGTAACTCTACTATAGCATGATCTGTGAAGGTGATGGGCCCAATCTTGCAATCAATCACATTATCAACCATGAAATTAGATATCAAGAAGGAATCTATTATGGAGTGTGTCTTGTGACAGTGGGTGAAAAAAGCATATTCTTTACCATTCTTAATCTCCATGTCTGTAAGGCCCATATATTCTGCTAGCATATGTATTGCAGGTCTATCCTTTGGCATGGAGTTACCTGTAAATGTACTTCTATCAATCATATTGTACATCACTTGGTTAAAGTCTCCAGCAAGGACGATCTGCCCCTCCATATTTCCCAGTAAAATGTTGACCTCATGAAAAAAAATGAGGGTCCTCCTTGTTAGGAGCATATATGTTGCATAACACTACCTTAATCCCATTTATGTCACACCCTGATGTTTCACCTGTCTTTGTGCTTATCTCCACCCCCCTCCAGGTGTAGCCCATCTTCCTCATTATCCCCAGTGTATTTATACCTGTGTTCTGTTTGTCTGTTAACAGATCGTTTTGTTTGTCAAGCCTACCAGCATTTTTCCACATGCTCCTGTCTTGTTCTCGTTCCTGTTTTCTAGTTTTCCCGATTTTACCATTCTGCCTGCCCCGACCCTGAGCCTGCCTGCCTTTCTGTCCCTTGTCACACAACCCTGGATTTTTGACCTCTGCCTGCCCTGACTCCAAGACGGCCTGTCATTCTGTACCTTATGGACTCCGAGCTGGAATACTGACCTCTGCCTGCCCTTGACCTATCATTTTGCCTGCCCCGTTCCAGTAATACACTTTTGTTAATCCGACACTGTCTGCATCTGGGTCTTCTCCTGAAACGTGATAATTTATAAGAGCCTCAATGCAGATAAGCCTGCCAAACTCAGTGTTGCTTCAAAATTACAAAATTGAATATAGTGCTTATCAGAATAATACATGAGCTATGATTAACTTCTGCAACCCAGCCTCTAAATTTCAGTGCTTCTGTATCTGTTAAATGTGATTCCTTTTTGAACACAATATCCACCTGATTTGATTTTAAAAATGTTAAAATATTTTTCCTCTTCACTTGGTTACCACAACAATTTCTGTTCCAAGAAATGATATTTACATAACCATCAGCCATTTTTGCTCTGAGTTGTTATTGCCTGTGTAATTATAGTTAAGTGTACCATTTAACACGTGACAACTCTAATGAACATCATTATATAATATATGCTGCTGCTGTACAATAAAACAGTGCAAATAAATTTAGAAAACCAATCCCAAAATAAAACAAAGAAACTAGGAATCATCACATAACTGTTTTTGATGCTGCAAAATTCCATACGCTAACGCTTAAATTCCTTAAGGCGCTTAAGGATCATTTTGACACATTGGTGCGGCTGGCTTCCGGGTTAAGCGAGCAGTATGTCAAGAAGCAGTGTGGCTTGGCTCTCGACCTTCGTTGAGTCCTTAGGGGAGTTGCAGCAATGAGACAAGATCGTAACTTCTGGTACATGGTGTTGCATGTGAATGTTTATCCTTTTTATTTATTTACCCTGTTTTTCTCCCCAATTTCGTGATATCCAATTGGTAAAATTTGAGAACATTGGCCATGATGTCAATCCAGCATGATTTCTTCCGCATTCAAAACTACTGGAAACTTGGAAGTGGGAAATCTTTGAGTTTGAGACAACTGGGAACTCGGAAAAAAAACTAGCTTCGACTTGGAAATAATTTTGAACGTTCATCCAACTCAGAATTCCAAGGGAGCACATCACAAGGTGAGTTTGAAAATGTATTGTATGCTGCTGCATGTATGATGTAATGTGCCAGGGAGATATGTATACTGTAGCCAAGAAAGTAATACTAAGTGTATGTTGTGTAGTAAGCTGTTAGTAGCCCATGTGCCTCACCCTAATAAGTTGGTCCCTGTCCTCCTCATATCTTAGCCTACGGTTCTATCTTGGTGGTGCACATGTAGCCTATAGCCTGTTTTAGAGAAATGTAATCATTAAATATTGTCTGCTTATATGCCCTCTCTAACTTTCCTACTGTTCTGACTTGGTGTAATACTGTAAGAATGGCCCTTGTTCTGAATTCTTTCGCTGTACATTTCAAAATTGCTGGACAATAGTTATATTGACTACGTCCATCCTGACTCGGATTGCCTCTTATCCACTCGTTGTTGCCATAGTTTGTACATCTCAATTGTCAGTAGAAACCACATTTGTTTAAGCAAGTCAGCCATGTTTTTAAAAAATGCAGTAAATGAGGCTGAATGAACTGTTTTGCTGCCAGACAAGGCTCTGCTGATAGCCAGGTGTAGCTGTGGTAAGGATTCTCTCCATGGTGCTGAAAATAAATTTATGTTTTTACTCCATCCCATGGGTCTCCCAGACTAGGCCGGCTGTGACACAGCCTGGATCAAACCCGAGGCTGCACTCCCGCCTCAACACTCAATGTAAAATTTGTGATTTCCAACTTGTTGTGTGATGTTTATGTCCAATGGCTGATGAGCACCGATATGTTTAATCTATAATTTCTCTTCATATGACAAGGATTGAAAAGGACTGGCCAGCAGATTGTCAACTTCATTCATCATTGATGACTTCTTGTCTAGCTTGCCTTGATCAGTCCAATCAATGCTGCGGTAGATATAACGTGACTTGACATCATTTTATCTGTGGCCAATGACCTTGAGCCTTGAGCTTCTAATGTAAGTCTATGGCAGCACCCAAGGGGCTTGAATTTTCGAGCTCTACCAATAGATTTTGCAGTGATGTAGTGTCCCGAGTGACAGAACACTGAGCCAATCACGGCACAACTAGAGACCACAGAATCACTGAGCTAGGCTGAAACACCTGCATTTTGGAGCTCAAAATAGCAAAAAAAGAGACCTGTTTGCATGCGGCTGTCACACCAGCCTTCGCTTTGGCTCCCCATCCTGTCCAGCTCAGGCGTTCGGTGTCCCCGAACCTACTGCTGGCAAACGCCCTTCACTCATCAACCCCTGACTTGTCTCGTCATCATTACACACCTGGTTCTAATCCCCACTCTATCACTGTATATATATATATATATATATATATATATATATATATATACACACACTCCCTCTGTCATTGGTCTTTGTCGGTCATTGCAAATGTTACTTGTTTTTCTGAGAGGAATCTCTCCTACTATTTCCTAAGCACTTCATAAAACGTATGTTATATACAGTGTCGATATTTTCGATCACTATGTTTGATGTACAGTTGCAAGATGACATGGCGTCATACGGGTTGTTCTGAACAGAATGAGCCTGTTTGTCTATATTCCGTCTCTCACAGTTGATAAACAATTACAGACCTCTACATGCTTTGTAAGTAGGAAAACCTGCAAAATCGGCAGTGTATCAAATACTTGTTCTCCCCACTGTATATGTATACACTTTGGAGAAGTGTGTGGCCAATTGGAGACACCAGTTAGTCCTCTCTCTCAAACCCTTTGTAAGGGTTTTTGTCGGTGGAAGAAGGATCAGACCAAAGCGCAGCGTGGTAAGTGTTCATGATGATTTAATCCAAACAAACTGAACACTGAAATACAAAACAATAAACGATAAGAACAAACCGAAAACCGAAACCGTACCGTGTGGCCCAAACACTCACATGGAAACAAACACCCACAAACCAAAAGTGAAACCCAGGTTACCTAAGTATGATTCTCAATCAGAGACAACTAACGACACCTGCCTCTGATTGAGAACCATACTAGGCCAAACACAAAAACCAACACAGAAAAACAAACAGACTGCCCACCCCAAATCACGCCCTGACCATACTAGAACAAAGAATAAAATAACAGAACTATGGTCAGAACGTGACACCCTTGTCATTTTTTATCTTATGTTACATGATAAAAAATATTCCTGGAAAATGTGCGGTAGGTGCACCTACCCCACATTTTCCAGGAATATTCTTACCATGTTACTGAATGTATCCAGGGTATTTTTTGATTTTGTTATCAACAAATGTGGCGAAAAGTAAAGTAAATGTAAAATGCACATAAAATCAACAGTGTTTGGAGTCAGTCTTGTTTCAGGTGAACTGCTGTGTCCTCGACTGTGGTCTAATAATTTTCCCATAATCTCCAAACTGTTTTCTTGCTTCACGAGTCACGTCTTTTTCATGTTATTACCAATGTTTTGTTTTAGTTGTATGAAAAGCTCTTCCAAAATAAAGTAATTATACTGATCATGATGTTGTGGTTGTTGTTGTAGTAGTAGTGCCATACCAGAGCCCTGTTCTGGTTCTGCAGCAGGATGACCAGGAGAAAGCAGGCCTTAGTGAAGATGCTGCTTCCCTTGTCAGGCACCTTGTCTCCTGCCTTCTCCCTGCAGATCTGCAGCAGATCCAGCAGCATGTCCACAGAGTTCTCTACGTCATACACCGCCTTGATTGTCTTGTCATACTGGTGGAGGGGGACACTCTTAAGGAAGGAAGGTAGCCACGAAGGCAGAGAATGTTCATGTTTAGTAAAAAAATTCTATGAAAAAAACATTGGACATTCTGAACAGGGCAATACATATCACATAAAGTGAAAGTAATAAGAATTATATATTTTTTTTACCTGTGTGGGATTGATTTGGGCCTGGGCACAACACAACACAACACAACACAACACAGTGGCTGTGTGAAAGCACTACAGGAATGTGGGAGGAGGACCCACCTTGGAGAGGTTGAGGAGGACCTGGATGGCATAGGTAATGAACCCCATGCAGGGGATGATCCGTTTGCAGCTGCGGATGAGCGCCGAAGATGACCAGCGTGGCTCCGCTCTTCACCAGACGCTCACAACACTCTGGGGACAGCCAGAATGCACACACGCACTTCTACTGCCAATCAGTTTCCCTAACACAGAGTTCATCATATCAGTAGTCCAATAGCACCATCCAGTGTACTACTCTGGCTCACATAATTTGCTGCAACCATTCATATGGTAATGAGAAACATTTTATGTACACCAAGGGTACAAAACATTAGGAACACTTTCCTATATTGAGTTGCACCCCTTTTGCCTTCGTTGGGGCATGTGACGAAAGCATGGTGACGAAAGCATTGCACAGGGATGCTGGTCCATTGGGTGGTGTGGTCTGCCCAACGCATCACAGGAGCAAACTACCTGGCCTCCAGGACACCTACAGCACACGATGTCACAGGAAGGCCAAGAAGATTATCAAGGACAACAACCACCCGAGCCACTGCCTGTTCACTCCGCTATCATCCAGAAGGCGAGGTCAGTACAGGTGCATCAAAGCTGGGACCGAGAGACTGAAAAACAGCTTCTATCTCAAGGCCATCAGACAGTTAAATAGACATCACCGGTTATGTAACCTGCACATTAGAGGCTGCTACCCTTTAAACATATTCTTGAAATCACTGGCCACTTTAATAATGGAACACTAGTCCCTTTAATAATGTTTACATATTTTTGCTTTACTCATCTCATATGTATATACTGTATTCTATTCTACTGTATTTTAGTCTATGCCACTCTGACATTGCTCATCCTAATATTTATATATTCAATAATTCCATTATTTTAGTTGTAGGTTTGTGTGTATTGTTGTGAATTGTTAGATATTACTGCACTGTTGAAGCTAGAAACACAAGCATTTTGCTACACCCGCAATACCATCTGCTAAGCATGTGTATGTGACCAATAAAATTTGATTTGAGGACAAAACAAAGACAGTGTTTCAATCTCGTTGTTTCTGAGACCACATTATAGAAGAGAAGTGATAGTTGGCCTCAGACAACAAAACACACTGATCCAAGGTCAGTTGACTTCATCCATCCTAATAGGAACAGTACTTTATCTGTCATCTTAACTGATCCTAGATCAGCAGTTAAAGGTACAGTTGGAGTCAGAAAGGTTAAATACACCTTAGCCAAATACATTTAAACTCTGTTTTTCACAATTCCTGACATCTTCCAGCCTCACATTAAGAATCTCCAATCCAAAATTAAATCTAGAATCGGCGTCCTATTTTGCAATAAAGCCTCCTTCACGATGTAATTTACAAAATATCCTCCAACACTCTACTCAGCAAATTGGATGTAGTCTATCACAGTGCCATCCGTTTTGTCACCAAAGCCCCATATACTACCCACCACTGCGACCTGTATGCTCTTGTTGGCTGGTCCTCACTACATATTCGTCACCAAAACCCACTGGCTCCAGGTCATCTTTAAGTCTTTGATAGGTAAAGCCCTGCCTTATCTCAGCTCACTGTTCACCATAGCAAAACCCACCCATAGCACACGCTCCAGCAGGTATATTTCACTGGTCATCCCCAAAGCCTACACCCCCTGTGGCCACCTTTCCTTCCAGTTTTCTGCTGCCAATGACTGGAACGAATTTCAAAAATCACTGAAGCTGGAGACTTCTCTCTAACTTTTCGCATCAACTGTCAGAGCAGCTTACCGATCACTGTACCTGTACACAGCCCATCTGTAAATAGCACACCCAACTACCTCATCCCCATATTGTTATTTATTTATTTTTTCTCTTTTGCACCCCAGTTCCCAGTATCTCTACTTGCACATCATCATCTGCACATCCATCACTCCAGTGTTAATTCTAAATTGTAATTATTTCGCCACTATGGTCTATTTATTGCCTTACCTCCCTAATCTTACTATATTTGCACACACTGTACATGGATTTTTCTATCGTGTTATTGACTGTGCGTTTGCTTATCCCATGTGTAACTCTGTGTTGTTTTTTGTCACACTGCTTTGCTTTATATTGGCCAGGTCGTAGTTGTAAATGAGAACTTGTTCTCAACTGGCCTACCTGGTTAAATAAAGGTGAAATAAAAAATGTAATTTAAAAAACAGTCGCGTCAAACAGCGCAGCCAGAATAACAGCAAAGTAGGTTTGCATTTGTTTGTGTTTGTTTTGCGTTTGTTTAAGCTGTTTTCTTGTGACATTTATTTGGATACATGCATAACAATGAGCTAATGATGCACAATTTGTCTAGGTAAGTCTATGGTTGCCTAGAGTGGTTCTCAATCAGAGGCAGGTGTTTATTGTTGTCTCTGATTGGGAACCATATTTAGGCAGCCATATTCTTTGAGTGTTTCGTGGGTGATTGTTCCTGTCTCTGTGTTTGTTTGCACCAGATAAGGCTGTTTAGGTTTTTCACGTTACGTTTATTGTTTTGTATTGTATCGTCATTATCTCTATTAAAGATGTATGAAGATAACCACGCTGCATTTTGGTCCGATCCCTGCTACACCTCCTCTTCAGAGGAAGAGGAAGAAGAAAACCTTAACAGAATCACCCAACTACAACAGGACCAAGCGGCGTGGTGACAGGCAGCAGTAGCAGCGAAATCCAGATTTCTGGACATGGGAGGAAATCTTGGATGGTAAAGGACCCTGGGCTCAGCCTGGAGAATATCACCGCCCCAAAGAAGAGCTGGAGGCGGAGAAGGCGGAGAGGCGCTGGTATGAGGAGGCAGCATGGCGACTCGGATGGAAGCCCGAGAGTCAGCCCCATTTCTTGGGGGGGAACACAGGGTGTATGGCGAAGCCAGGTAGGAGACCTGCGTCAACTTCCTGTGCTTACCAGGGGGCTAGAGAGACCGGGCAGGCACCGTGTTATGCTGTGGAGCGCACGGTGTCTCCAGTGCGGGTTCATAGCCCGGTGCGGTACATACCAGCTCCTCGTATCGGCCGGGCTAGAGTAAGCATCGAGCCAAGTGTCATGAAGCCGGCTGTACGGATCTGACAGCATTGCAAAAGGCTAGAGAGATCCAAACGGGTGTGGGTTCTATATGTGTTCTATGATTTTGAGACAAATCAGCAATCGGGGGATCATTTGCCTATTTTTGTGTCTACCACGACATTCAAGGGGGAAAAGTGGTCTGCAGAAGGATCCAATTGTGCACTACTCTTTCTAAAACATTTTAGAAAGCCACAGTACAGAAACTTCACGTTTATAGCCCACAATGCTAGAGCCTACGATTCTTACCTGCTTCTGAATCCATTGATACAGCAAGGCGTGGCACCCAGGGTCATAGCTCAAGGTAGTAAAATATTGTGTTTTGTAGACCCAGCCTTCAACCAGAGATACATTGACAGTTTAAGCTTCCTACCCATGCGATTGGCTCAAATGCCAGAGGCCTTGGGTTTTGGAAACTCTGTGAAAGGCTGGTTTCCCCACTTCTTCACATCTGAGGAGAATCTACATTATGTTGGATCATATCCCAGCCCAAAAATGTACGGGTGTGATCAAATGTCTCCCAAAGAGCGTGAGAGATTCATGACGTGGTACGAGACAGTAAGACATGGCACCTTTGATTTCCATAAAAAGATGGAATCATACTGTGACAATGATGTGGTTATACTTCGTGAAGGATGCCTCAGATTCAGAGAAGAGGTAATCAAAGATGCAGGCATTGACCCCTGGAGTTATACAACTATTGCATCGGCATGCATGAAAACCTACCGTACACACTATCTGCCTACAGCCTCTATAGCTATCCCCTCGCCTGACAACTACCGACGCCAATTCAAGTCATACTCTAGTGGGTCCATTCAATGGTTAGAGTATATGGCCCAGGATAAAGACATTTTTATTCAACATGCTTTGAATCGAGGGGAGAAGGCATTTGGCTCTTACCATGTAGATGGCTACACCCAGATTGACGGGGTTGAGACCGTGTATGAGTACAACGGTTGTTTCTTCCATGGTTGCAAATCTTGCTTTGTGCCCCAGACCATGTGTGTTCTAACCCAAAATACATTTGGGGAAATGTACCAAGAGTTTCAAGACAAATTGGATTCTTTACAGGCTACTTACGGTCTAAAAGTGGTTGTTTTGTGGGAGCACGAATGGACCGCCCTCAAAAAGTATGATACTCATGTTCAAGCCTTCCTTTCCAGCTATGACACCCCAGAACCCCTGGAACCCCGACAGGCCTTGTATGGCGGCCGTACCAATGCTTTGACATTGCGGTATGTAGCACAACCCGACGAGACAATAGGCTATGTAGATTTCACATCCCTTTATCCTCATGTAATGAGTTCCTCATGCTATCCTATAGGGCATCCGGAAATTATTCATCGTGATTTTGACTTACCTCAAAACTATTTTGGTCTGATCAAAGCAACAGTCTACCCTCCTAGGGGTTTGTTTATACCAATGTTGCCTTACAGGGGCCCTCAAGGAAAACTTTTCTTTCCCCTTTGTCGCACCTGCAGTGAAAACAAACAACAAACCCCATGTGATCACTCCGATCAAGAAAGGGCCCTGACAGGGGTGTGGGTCACAGTTGAATTCTCTAAGGCTTTAGAGATGGGGTATCGTGTGGCCAAAATCTTTGACGTATGGAACTTTTCCAAGAAATCAGACACTCTTTTTAAAGAGTACATCAAGACATTCTTGAGATGCAAGCAAATGGCTTCAGGCTATCCTGCATCGGTCACAGATCAAGAGAGCAAAGACAGGTACATTCAAGACTATCACGACAGAGAAGGCATCCTTCTTGACCCTGACAGAATAGAGGTCAACAAAACCAAACGAAATGTGTCGAAATTGTACTTAAATTCGCTTTGGGGCAAATTAGCGCAGAGGTGTAATATGCTAACAATGTCGATTATTAAAGACCCTAAATAATTTTTGGAATTTGTTTTTTCAGACCAATACCAAATGTCACATTTTTCATTCTTGAGTCAAGACATTGCCTTGGTGCAATGGCGACGTAACAAGAAGTGGGTTCTACCCCCGGGTAATGTAAATGTGTTTCTTGCAGCATTTACCACGGCCTATGGCCGACTTGAACTGTACAGGCTCATGGAGCAGCTTCAGAGGCGGGTTCTTTACCACGACACAGACTCTGTGGTCTATGTAAGCAAACCGGGGGATTGGAGCCCCCCACTCAGCAACTATCTGGGTGGCTTAACGAGTGAACTCGCAGAGGGTGACCATATCACAGAATGGTCCTCCTGTGGTCCCAAAAGCGTTGCTTTTAGGACTCAAAAGAATCACGTGGTGTTGAAAGCCAAAGGTGTGACTCAAAACTATGAAAATGCCCAGCGTGTAAACTTGGAATCAATCACACGCTTGGTCGAGGGGTTCCTAAATGACAGGAATAGTGACTTGGAGATTTTGAGCTCCTACAAAAAGATTGTTAGGGATAAAAAGGGCTTCCATCTGAGGAATGCCCCACTCACTAAAAGATTCAGGGTAGTCTATGACAAGAGACTGCTTTTGCCTGACGGGACCACATTGCCCTACGGCTACTGACTTATGCTACATGCAGCAGTGTGTCAGGCGTGACTCAAAACTATGAAAATGCCCCGCGTGTAAAACTTGGAATCAATCACACGCTTGGTCGAGGGGTTCCTAAATGACAGGAATAATGACTTGGAGATTTTGAGCTCCTACAAAAAGATTGTTAGGTATAAATAAGGGCTTCCATCTGAGGAAGGCCCCACATTCTAAAAGATTCAGGGTAGTCTATGACAAGAGACTGCTTTTGCCTGACTGGACCACATTGTCCCTTTGGCTACTGACTTATGCTACAAGCTACAGGGTGTCTTAAAGCTTAAGATATAATGACTGCTGTAGAAGGTTTTGACCCCCGGTTGCAACTACCATTTTCGGCCTTAATCGCAGGGCCTTCGAATAGTGGTAAAACTTGTTTTGTAAAAATTATTTTATGTTATCTCAAAAGCCTGATAATGTTGTGTGGTGTTCTTGTTATCAACCTCTGTATGATGAATTGTTGAAGACAATAAAAATCAAGTTTGTTGAAGGAATACCTGATTTCCTGTCTGATGATGAACTTTTACCTCCTCATAAAAACAATCTGCTGGTTTTGGACGGTATGCTATTTGCAGGTAGCGAACATCCCGAAATTGCCCGAGCGTTTACCCAATATAGTCATCATAGAAACCTGTCCGTGCTTTACTTGGTGCAGAATGTGTTTCACCAAGGTAAAAATAGCTGCACCATCAGTTTGAACGCCAATTACATGGTTTTGTTCAAAAATCCTAGAGACAAACTACAAATTAACACTCTAGCTCAGCAGATGTACCCGGGAAGGAAATCCTACTTTATGGAAAGCTACGAGGACGCTACCAAAGCGCCATTTTCTTATTTAATCGTGGATTTAAAAGCAAATACTCCAGAACACCTGAGGCTACGAACAGGTCTGTTCCCGTGGGAGTGGCCGGCTGCGTACATTCCTAAAAAGTAACCGCTATGTCTCTGCGTTTAAAAAGAAACCTGCCCCTCTTGAGAAGCCTAGTTGGGGCTACATCTAATGAACGGAAGGCCATCTTGGGTCACTGTTCTTCAGATCTCATATTATCCCTATGTGAGATTGCTTTGAATATTCTCAAAGGACGCATTCCACTCACCCTGACACAATTGAAAAAATTAAAGAGACAAAAGACTGCGATCAAACTCTTTGCCAATAAAAGGGTCAGTCTTCAAAAGAAATGACATAGCATACAACAGTCTGGCGATTTTATTCTACCTTTACTAAGTATAGCCGTGCCCTTCATCACCAGCCTTATTGCTGCCAGACGTGGGGGTTGAACCAAGGGGGATGGCCAATAAAATGTATCTGTTACCACAACAAGAGTTGGATAGACTTAAAAAACAAGTGCAGGGTCCTGAAAATATCAGACAAACAGCTGAAAATGATTTGGATACGGCCATGAAGGATATTTTGAATCAAAAAGGATTGAACCCCTATGATAAGGTCCAAAAATACACAAACCTCTTGCAAAGGTATTTGTCCTTGGTGAAACAAGGGGAGAGAGAGAGACAGGCCATTTAACTATTTCCCTACAGGACCCTTTAAAAGATGACGAGCCTAGCGAGACCCAAGCCCCTGTAATGCCTGTACCTGTGAGCTTACCGTCTGAAGATCAAATGCCTGTTGAAGATAAAGTTATGCATGACTTGTTAACCCATGTTCCGGCACGTAACAGGAAAAATGTTAGCTACATTATGAACAAGATAAAAGACTCAAATGGGGCAGCTACTTGGAACGACAAAGGAGAGTTTATCCTTCAGGGTTCTGTTGTCAAGGGTTCACATATGCTTGACTTGCTTAAAAGTACCACATCTGCCCCATTGGCAAGGTTGCTGATGACAGAAGACCTCCAGGGTGGCTTCAGTTTCTTAAGGCCCTGGCCATCCTCAACATTCCCCTCTCGGGTGTACCCAACTATAAGCTTCATCAACAGATTCACTCTTTAAAACACAAAACTTCAACGAGATACAGCACCCCTAAATACGCCCCAAAACCCTTGCATCCTTATGAAATGAATGACGATAACCCATTTACCCCCCTGAACGCCTCCAGACCTTTCCCTAATCCCGATCTCTCTGGGTGGTTAGACTTTTGAATGACTATGATTAAATTCAATAAATTTTATTTGAAAAAATAAGCAATTTAACATTTGTGGCATTCTTGAAACATTTGGCGTGAGCATACGTCTTGATTACACGTTCTTAAAGGATACACATTTGAACACTTTTGATATTTTCTAACAAAACAAGCTACAACGTTATCATTACTTCTTAAATCATCCTTATAAAGAGACATAACATCTTCAAAAGAAACTCCCCGGGCTCTTTGGCATAGGTAGAATACACAGTGTTGACCGCATGTAGTGGAAAGGTTATCTTGCACCTGTTTGATGTTGTAGTATATCTTTGAGCAGTTTTTGGTCAAAAATTATTTAATAGATTTGGGGAAATATGAAAAACCGGGGGGAAAGCCATAGGAATCAAAAATAGTTGAGATTTTTCTTCCTCCTTCCTCTTCTAATGTCACAGCTAGCCAATGTTCACCCGGCATGTGTTTAGGATGGGTATTGACAATAAACATGGCAGGCCGCACCATCCATTTCTCCATAGGTAATTCATCACAAGCCAACACTCCACAAAATTGTTTTCCAATCAGTCGGCTCATGAGCCCTTCCAACTCTTGGGTATTCATGTCTTTGCTCAACGATCCTTAATAATAATCTACTAAAACCTGTCTTCGGCTATTCACCTCCAAGTTTGAATCAGAGCATGCATAAACAATCATTCTAACGGTACAGGCTAAAGGTGTACGGAAACACATTTCCAGCCTGAGGTTACCTTGGGACACACGAAAGATTTCCTGAGGTGTCATCATCAGGGGATAAATTGAAATCATACATTGTGTAACCCTCTGCAAAATCATTTCTGTCAATAGGTAAAGAGAGATCTTTTAGATGCCTCCCTGGTAGCCAGGAATAGATTGTAAAATTCTCGCACAGATATGTTGTTATTAAATTGCGGTTGGAAAGCCTTAGCAGGGACCTGACGTCCGTCCTGACACAGAGCTACATTCTCTGCATTGAAGTGTTGAAAGTTAAATGGGTTTTTATATAAGCTGCCCGTATTGGAGGCATGATCAACCAAACCTATAACCACGTATTGCGGTAAAGGGCCTAGAAATAGGTTTTCTTCCTGGTTGGATTTTTATCTGGGTTTCGCCTGTAACATCAGTTCTGTGGCAATCACAGACAATATCTTTGCAGTTTTGGAAACGTCAGAGTGTTTTCTTTCCAAAGCTGTCCATTATATGCATAGTCGAGCATCTTTTTGTGACAAAATATCTTGTTTAAAACGGGAACGTTTTTCATCCCAAAATTAAAATAGCGCCCCCTAACACCAAGAGGCTAGGTAAGAAAGTTTAAAAATAGGTCTTAGACATGGCAAAATACATACAATTGCAAGACAATTTTCTTCAAAACTGCAACATTTTATTTCACCCCATGACAAAATGTGTAGAATTGCAGGTAATAAGCTTTAAACCTGCAACATTCTCTTCACCAACATAAGGCGTGTGAACAGTTTGTGTCATGAACAGAGCTTGTGCCCATAGAAATAGACGTGGTGCGTGTGCACGCGCGGGATGTTGCCCAATGCTAGAAGGAGGGCACCAGAGTGAAAAAGTTTGGGAACCCCTGAGCTAGAGGTTGGTAGAGAGAAAAGCAATCGATTGACTGACCAGGGTCAAATAAACCACCATTTCTCTCAAATAAAAAGTCTGCCGAGATAAAATGATGATTAAAAGCAACACTTATCCCATTTTTCTCAGTTATGCCAGAGTCAGACAGAACTTGCTTAGGCAGAGAAGAAGATGAATTTGTATGTGCATGTACTAATGTTTTCCTAAATGTAAAAGGATCTGCAGCAGAGTCAGAGCTTAAAAAGTAGCTTGATTTAGCTTACTTAATCGAGATAGTACATCTGCAATGTGCCGGGATGGGTGGTGCATGCATGTTTACTAACCTTCCGCTCCCATAGAAAGCTTTTGTTTGTTTAGTAAATGACATGGGTGGTATAGCATCTACAGCAGGGGTAGCCAATCCTCATCCTCCTGGAGACCTACTGGGTGTAGAGGCTTTTGCTCCAGCCCTACTCAAAAAACACCTGAGGTAACATTATCTCTCCAGGAGAAGGGTTGGCCATCCCCGATCTACAGTATGCATGATGCCAGCTAATCTGAGTGGAAGTTCTATATTCCTGTATGTTGGGCATTACGAGGAGCCATGCTGTTCATTCCTCCCTCCCTCTAAGATGTGTTTTGTAAAAACAAATGAATGGATTAATCCACTAATTAGTATTGGAGGCAACCTTTTTACAGCCAAACAAATGAAAAGAGGAAAAACATAACTGTGACTGACTGGCAGGCCAGGTGGTGTGTCATTAAGCTCTGCTGTGCTGTGTGATTAAGTAGCCCCACAGCAGCTATGAGGCTGTGCTTCGAATGAATGGAGTGATAAATGCCTCAAATGAGTGACTTCTGTCTGCCTGCGGTCGCTATGGAAATAGAGGCAATGCAGAAATGGAACTGTGGAATTGGTTGCCATGGAGGCACGCTGTGATGCTTTGTGAGGCTCTTAAGTTTGCAAATGTCCTTGTACTGGAATGGATAATGGTAGGATTCTTTTTTTCAAAGGTGGAAAGAGAGGCTTTTGTGTCAAAGGCTATTATAGAACACAATGGTTGTGTGGGACAATGCAAAGCATGACTCATTGTAACACACGGCTAAGAGAACAAAACATGGATGTCTTTTAGTTCACCCTCACTAAACACTTACCCTTTTCAATATCAATACCATTTTCTGGTGGTACTGAGTACTGACATATTGGAACGAAAATGTAAATAAGAGAAAGAGAATGTATGAAAGACCTTTTCGTTAAATAATAAAATAATATATACCAGAAAAATCTGCTGTGACATTTCAATTTCCCCCCTGGGGATCAATCAATATTAGTTGAATCAGAAATTTTGTGCACGGACAGAACAAAAGCCAGAAAACCCTTGGCCCTCCAGATCTGGAGCGTCCCACCCCTATGCTAACAGAAACACATCAATCAGACAATCAATCAAAACTATATTTCCTGTCCCCAGGTGCGTCTCGCCTGAAGGCGAGGTCAGAGGTACCGGTAACGGACCAGTGTTCCACAACCCCTGCTACAGCCAGGCCATCTGTCATAGCCGTGGTGATGGCTACTCGTGTTTCTGCATGCCTGGGTTCCAGGGTGTGCGCTGCCAGATAGAGGTGAACAAGTGTGTCACAGCCCTGCAGGAACGGAGCCACCTGTATAGACAGGGTGGGCAGGTACGACTGTCTCTGCAGCCCAGGGTTTACAGGTAAAATGAGAAGAGACAGCTCCTTCAGGGCTTTGTTCAGTAGTTACCAAATGGGAGAAAATGTTTTGAAACAGGCATGTGTTATGTGAATTTAGGTCGCAAACCCTCTTAAATGGTTTAGATCAAGGGGTGGCCAATCTTAGCTGCAGAGGTCCGGTATATGAGTGCAGGCTTTTGCTCCAGCCAGGAAGTAACACATCTCTTATTAAACTAGTTTTTAATTATAACTTTGATAAGTTGTATCGTGTGTGTTCCCGGTCACAGGATGAAGATTGCTCACCACTGACCCAATGAGTAAAACAGATGCCATCTAGTGGCAATTTGAGTTATGTACACTAGTCCTCAAATCTAACCCTCTGTTCTATAGCCTCTTCTATGCTATAGCCCATACATTCAAAAATAGAAATACAAAAACATGAAATCAGGATATCTATAGGCTTTCCATGCTCGATAACATCCAGTTATAGAAATAGAGATTTGCTCATGAAAGATCACGAGTAAAGGAAAAAGAGCCTCTAATATCAGTATATAAAGATCCGTAAGCCATTCAACATGAAAGCATTTGACATTGAGTATTATCTCCACAGGTGCATGTTGATATTCCCCTTCATGTTTCCATAAACTGACCTGTCCAGATGGTTTGGCCAGTGTGTATTATACGACCAGAGTCCTGTGACTGACTCTGTCGGCCATATAGGATGTTTGATGTTCCAGATGCCACCTGTGACGTCCAGATTGACGAGTGTCAAGGGTGGGAGTTGTCATGACTACGTCAACATTTTCTCGTGTACCTGCATGTCCAGTTTCCAGGGAGACCACTGTGAAATCGAAATTGACGAGTGCCAAGACCAGCCATGCCAAAATGGGGCTCTGTGTCCTGAAGGGGTTTTAATGAGTAAGACGTTTGTGTGTGTGTGAGAGATTTGAATTTTGTGGAGTAGAACAAGAAACGCCTGCATAATGCTTGCTTGTATAGCTTCACTTTTTATTGGAAAAGTAATTAGCACTGAAACTGAAAGATCTGTAACTAAAAATCTTTATCGTTCAGGTACAGCTGCGACTGCTCTCAGACCACCTTCATTGGGCGACACTGTGAAACTCCTCTCCCTCCATGCAATCCCCAGTCCTGTGTCAACAGCGCCACCTGTGTGGAGGACGAGGGGAACTATACATGTGAAGCTGGCCAGGTACAGTACAGTACAGTACTGTCACACAGTTACAGAACAGAAAGCACAGTAGGCATGTCATTTGTTCTTGAAATGGCACCTGCAGCCCCTCTCTAGACGTCCCCTAAGAAGGTATGAGAGTAAGGTGGAGTGAGGGAAAGACAGGGATCTCATTCTAAGAACTTGGTGAGAGCGTGGTTGTCCTATGGTTATTTTGCATTCAAGCTTCCCACAACTTCCTGGAAATAGTGCAGGATAATTGCTTGGTTTTGGAACATTCTCAGCACACTTGGTTTCCAAAAGATTCACTAATGGTTCAATTTATTTTTAATTTTAAGTATTATTCTAGGAACACAAAATGATTTGACATTGGGAATGTTGTCAAAGTTCAGAGAACTTTCAGAAACAACATCCTTCTGTGGGAATTTCAGTACTTCCATACAACATTCCACACAAGTTCCCATCTGGTTCGATTTAATGTCATGTTTTTACTACATTCTGGGAACGTACTCAAAAATGGTGTGACTTAACTGATGTTCTCAGTTCACCGGATGTGCTACCTGTCCCAGACCTGCTGTTTTAAACTCTCTAGAGACAGTAGGTGCTGTGAAAAGCTATGAAAAGCCAACTGACATTTACTCCTGAGGTGCTGACCTGTTGCACCCTCTACAACCACTGTGATTATTATTATTTGACCCTGCTGGTCATCTATGAACATTTCAACATCTTGGCCATGTTCTGTTATAATCTCCACCCGGCACAGCCAGAAGAGGACACTGGCCACCCCTCATAGCCTGGTTCCTCTCTAGGTTTCTTCCTAGGTTCCGGCCTTTCTATGGAGTTTTTCCTAGCCACTGCACTTCTACACCTGCATTGCTTGCTGTTTGGGGTTTTAGGCTGGGTTTCTGTACAGCACATTGTGACATCAGCTGATGTAAGAAGGGCTTTATAAATAAATACATTTGATTGATTGATTGATTGATTGATTGATGGATTCAGAGAATGTATGGTTCTCTTTTATGTCAGTTCTTGGTAATATTCTGGGAATGTCAATAAGCTCTAAATTCTGTTCTCAGAACATAAAGAAAACTTTCCATGAAAACCACAAAAACATTAGCAACTTTCATAGAATGTTCTTAGTGTTATTTAAAAACACATCCATTATGTTCTCAATATATTGAGAGAGCTATCCATAAGAAATAAAAATAAATGTAACCCTTAGAACATGTTCTAAGAATGTTACCTAAAACATACATTAAGAAAACGTTCTATATAAACCACAAGAAAACTTCATGCTGCGTTTGTGACCAAGTGGGGAGTGGGAATTTACCACCATAGAGTTAGATAGATGACTCTAGATTAATAAAACCTATTTTAGCATTGGCATTGCCATTGAGGTCTTCCACCATTTTAAAGTAGTCAACTGGGTAGGCATTCCTATGGTTGAAGGAAGGATTACAGGATTTCATCCGGGTCATCAGGAGGAATCAGCCAATGGATTATACTCGTGAGCAAACATTCCATAACTGTAGGTGGCAGTAAATAGCTAACCTTGGCTTTATACCTGTTCAAACAACACAGTCTACCTGGCTGTATGCACCCTTTCAGTATGTTTCCCAACTCATAGAAGTAGTAGAGGAAAAATGGACTACTTAAAAATGGAGTTGGCCTCAATGGTTCTGTCCATATGCTCACAAACAACATCATGGGAAAGGGTGGTACCAAGCCAGTACAACCTAATGTCTGTACAACCTAATACAACCTAATGCATTCAACTGAAATGTGTCTTCCGAATTTAACCAAATCCCTCTGAATCAATGGGACATAGAGAATGATAGAGATATCATCTTTATGTATGTTTTCCACATGTAACTCCAAGTCAATCACACTTCTGTGAAATCAAACTGTCCACTTAGGAAGCAACACTGATTGACAATAAATTTCACATGCTGTTGTGCAAATGGAATAGACAACAGGTTGAAATTATAGGCATTTAGCAAGACACCCCCAATAAAGGATTGGTTCTGCAGGTGGGGACCACAGACCACTTCTCAGTTCCTATGCTTCCTGGCTGATGTTTTGGTCACTTTTGAATGCTGGTGTGGCGGTGCTTTCACTCTAGTGGTAGCATGACACGGAGTCTACAACCCACACAAGTGGCTCAGGTAGTGCAGCTCATCCAGGATGGCACATCAATGCGAGATGTGGCAAGAAGCTTTGCTGTGTCTGTCAGTGTAGTGTCCAGAGCATGGAGGTGCTACCAGGAGACAGGCCAGTACATCAGGAGACGTGAAGGAGGCCGTAGGAGGGCAACAACCCAGCAGCAGGACCGCTACCTCCGCCTTTGTGCAAGGAGGAGCAGGAGGAGCACTGCCAGAGCCCTGCAAAATGACCTCCATCAGGCCACAAATGTGCATGTGTCTACTTACAGCCCAACACCGTGCAGGACGTTTGGCATTTGCCAGAGAACACCAAGGTTGGCAAATTCGCCACTGGCGCCCTGTGCTCTTCACAGATGAAAGCAGGTTCACACTGAGCACATGTGACAGACGTGACAGAGTCTGGAGACGCCGTGGAGAACGTTCTGCTGCCTGCAACATCCTCCAGCATGAATTGTTTGGCGGTGGGTCAGTCATGGTGTGGGGTGGCATTTCTTTGGGGGGCCGCACAGCCCTCCATGTGCTCGCCAGAGGTAGCCTGACTGCCATTAGGTACCGAGATCAGATCCTCAGACCCCTTGTGAGACCATATGCTGGTGTGGTTGGCCCTGGGTTCCTCCTAATGCAAGACAATGCACTAGACCTCATGTGGCTGGAGTGTGTCAGCAGTTCCTTCAAGAGGAAGGCATTGATGCTATGGACTAGCCCGCCCGTTCCCCAGACCTGAATCCAATTGAGCACATCTGGGACATCATGTCTCGCTCCATCCACCAACGCCACGTTGCACCACAGACTGTCCAGGAGTTGGCAGATGCTTTAGTCCAGGTCTGGGAGGAGATCCTTCAGGAGACCACCCGCCACCTCATCAGAAGCATGCCCAGGCGTTGTAGGGAGGTCATACAGGCACGTGGAGGCCACACACACTACTGAGCCTCATTTTGACTTGTTTTAAGGACATTACATCAAAGTTGGATCAGCCTGTAGTGTGGTTTTCCACCTTAATTTTGAGTGTGACTACAAATCCAGACCTCCATGGGTTGATAAATTTGATTTCCATTGATAATTTTTGTGTGATTTTGTTGTCAGCACATTCAATTATGTAAAGAAAAAAGTATTTAATACGGATATTTCATTTATTCAGATCTAGGATGTGTTATTTTAGTGTTCCCTTTATTTTTTTATTTGAATGGCCCTTCAACTGGTAAATACTAGTGGGAAACTCGTAAATTCCCACTTTGTTACAAACGTAGCACTAGTAACATTCAGAAAACATTCTAAGAATGATATTTAAAGGACCACTGCAGTCAAAAAAATGATTTCCTGTGTTTTATATATACAATGAACAAAAACATAAATGCAACATGTAAAGTGTTGGTCAAATGTTTCATGGCTGAAAGTTTTGTCACAACACAATGCCACAGATGTCTGAAGTTGGTACAGTTGGCATGGTGACTGGAGGAATGTTCACCAGAGCTATTTCCCGTCTCCAACATCATTTTAGAGCATTTGGCAGTGTGTCCAACCAGCCTCGCAACCAACAGATCATGTGTATGTATGTATTTTTCAGCGTTGTGATGACCGCAATTTCCGGGCGATTTCTCAGCCAAAAGTGAAGAACAAACGGAGCTATTTTGCCTACAAAAACAATATTTTGGGAAAAAATGAACTTTGGCTGTCTACCTGGGAGTCTTGTGAGTGAAAACATGCGAAGTTCATCAAAGGTAAACGATTTAATTTGATTGCTTTTCTGATTTCCGTGACAAGGTTGACTGCTGCTAACAAGGCATAATGCTATGCTAGGCTATGATAAACTTACACAAATGCTTGTCTAGCGTTGGCTGTAAAGCATATTTTTGCGATAAAATAAATACCTTACCTTTGAAGATCTTCCTCTGTTTGTGATCCCAAGGGTCCCAGCTACAACATGAATGGTCGTTCTGTTCCATAAAATCCTTCTTTATATCCCAAAAAGTCTGTTTAGTTGGCGCCATTGATTTCAGTAATCCACTCGTTCAACACATGCAGACAAATGAGTCCAAAAAGCTACCGCTAAACTTCGTCCAAACAAGTCAAATTATGTTTTATTTAATCCTCAGGTACTCTAAAATGTAAATAAACTATAATATGTCACACGGAAAGTAGTATGTTCAATAGGAAAGGCAAATTCGTAAGCGCGCGCCGAAAGACTGATTTGCCTCAGGTGGTAACCTTACAAAAACGCCAAATACTTGTTCATTTTTCAAAAAAGAAGCCTAAAACCTTGAATAAAGACTGTTGACATCTAGTGGAAGCCATAGGAATTGCAATCTGGGTGACGGACATGCATAGAAACAATAGATTTACACAATAAGAGCCTGGGAGCTCAAAAAATAAATTCTCGCCTGCCATATGAATTCTGTTATAGTCTCAGACATTGATTTTATTTTACCTTTATTTAACTAGGCAAGTCAGTTAAGAACAAAATCTTATTTTCAATGATGGCCTAGGAACAGTGGGTGAACTGCCCGTTCAGGGGCAGAACAACAGATTAGTACCTTGTCAGCTCAGGGATTTGAACTTGCAACCTTTCAGTTACTAGTCCAACACTCTAACCACTAGGCTAACCTGCCACCCCAAAATGTTTTAACAGTTGTAGAAACTTAAAAGTGTTTTCTATCCAATGCTACCAATTATAAGCATATCATGAGAAACAGGCATTTAATTTTGGGCATGTTCGTCAGGCAGAAATTCTGAAAAAGGCACCCTAGCCCTAACAAGTTATGTCAAGGTTGTGAACGAAGTGCTCCATTGTGGCATAGGGGTTATGGTATGGGCAGGCATAATGTACGGACAATGAACACAATTGCATTTTATCTATGGCAATTTGAATGCACAGAGATACCGTGATGAGAGCCTGAGGCCCATTGTCATGTCATTCATTCACCGACATCACCTCATGTTTCAGCTTTTATAATGCACAGCCCCATGTCGCAAAGATCTGTACACAATTCCCGGAAGCTGAAAATATCCCACTTCTTCCATGGCCTGCATACTCACCAGAAAGGTCACCCATTGACCATGTTTGGGATGATATGGATTGATGTGTACGACAGCATGTTCCAGTTCCCGCCGATATCCAGCAAATTTGCACAGTCATTGAAGAGGAGTGAGGCAACATTCCACACGCCACAATTAACAGCCTGAATGTGAAGGAGATTTGTTGCGCTTCATGATGCAAATGGTGGTCACACCAGATACTGACTGGTTTTCTGATCCACTCCCTACCTTTTTTTAAGGTATCAGTGACCAACAGATGCACATCTGTATTCCAGGTCATGTGAAATCCATAGATTATTATTATATTATTATTATATTTCCGCACTATGAGGTTGGAATAATATTGTGAAAATGACGATAATGCCCTTTTAGTGTAGGAGCTGTTTGAAAAAACAGCCTAAAATTACAGCCTGTTTTGCCGGTCGTCTTCGCTCCCGGAACCAATCTGAAACCAAAAACACAGGTTCCCACAACTTCCAATGAACCAAATGTGCTATCTGGGATGGAGAGAGAAGAGGGAAGAAGAGGATGAGCAAGAGGGGGTAGGAGAGAGAAAGAGGGGGGGGGGGGGGAGGAGAGAGAGAGAGAGAGAGAGAGAGAGAGAGAGAGAGAGAGAGAGAGAGAGAGAGAGAGAGAGAGAGAGAGAGAGAGAGAGAGAGAGAGAGAGAGAGAGAGAGAGAGAGAGAGAGAGAGAGAGAGAGAGAGAGAGAGAGAGAGAGAGAGAGAGAGAGAGATCTCACAATGTTGGAAATGTATTTGTTATCTTTATAAATACAGAGGTGTGTGTGTGTGTGTGTATCCCTCTCTGCTGGCCTGCATGTGTACATGTGTGTGTGTTGTCTACCCTCTCTATATGCGTTACACTCTGTCTGTGTCCTGTTCAAGGGTCGTCAGTGTGAGGTGGATGTGAGTGAGTGCAGTAGCAGCACCTCTCTATGGTGGCTGGTGTATAGAGTTGTCCTGGCATAGCCTGTATGGTTCAGAGCCTCTGCTTCCAGACCACTACGACCCACAGCACGCTGCAGGATTCATATGCAGCTACCAACCAGGAACCACAGGTAATGTCCCATAGAGACATTATTGAGAACTGTCAAAAATTGTCCAAGGTTCAAATTGCTGGGAAGCTTGATGATTCTATGCACTCCCATAACAAGTTAGGGCATGCTCAATTAAAATGTGAAAACCACCAAGTATGGATATGGATATTGGTCCAGCCTATTATTTAGGGCACACCCAAGAGTCAATGATCAGCTCTCAGTTTAATAACCATGTGACAGGTACCAAGCATGTGTATGGTTGTAGATTGGGTTTATTTACAGTTTTCACCCATCCTAGCAGTCACCAGTGCTCACTCTGTAAAATGGCACTAATTGCATTAGTGTTAATCCTGAGGATCTGGCTTTCCCAGACTCCTGCCTGCAGTAGGACTCAGCACTGTGTTTAGTTGTGCATGGCTAAAGACGAGGACAGGGACTGCCAGATACCCTGATGACCTATGGTCACATTGAGATTGTACACACAGTGGTAGTTGACATCTAGGCGTGCGTGCAACTACTGTTGGGAAACTCATAAACCAACGCAATGCTGAACGTGGAAGTATGGATTTCGAGCATTCTATTGCTAAATGCAGGTATGGTTATGTTCTTCTTTGTGCTTTCATGTATGTGACTATTTGTTTCAATGACAATGCTATACAATCTCATTGAAGTAAATGGAATTAAGTGATTATTGTTGATCATCATCGTGTTTTAAGCTTCCCATCTTTTCTGTGTGTTGTTGTAAACTGGATTGAGAAAATATCTTCATCTAGTAACTTTTGTTGCTACTGTATATGAGATTGAATGGGTCTATTGGCCTGAATAGAAGCCATGGTACTGTATTTTACCACTAACATATTCTTATATTAAGAATAGATGCTTATGGTTTCAGAACCTATACTATTCTTTATCTGAAAGCAAATGGAATTGAAAACTAGACATGGACCTTTTACTTTACTTTTACTCCTAATTGACATACACTAATCTATATCAACGTTGCCACTGCCAGTTGTTCCATCACAAACTGTCATGAACATAAAGCTCCCGGCTACAATCCAATCAAAGCCACATTTACATTATCCCACCCCTGGTTAGCCACTATTGGCTTAAAAAGCCAAACGTAACACAATATCTGCCAATTAATTACCAGCATCATTTCCCCTCTGTCTTGCCATGACTGTCCTGTAAGAATCCGAATGGGTCAGATCGGCTTGGCAATGGATGGCAGTAACCAGACCCTCTCTCAACTACAGAGGGGAGGAGGGAGCTGCTGGGGGATTGACAGTTCACACCCTGTTGTAAATTAAAGGAGAGGAGATCTAGGGTCTCCCGCTCCAAAATCCACAAAGAAATGTGCTTTGTCTCCAGAGACTTTCCCCGCTGAAACTTTAACACGTTCAAAAGCGAATACTGGAACAATATTTCTAACATTAGAACGTGGGGAATGGTCAGAGGTGATCTAAAGAATAAAAATGTCATATGGGATGCTATTTTAAAGTGTTATAAAGGAAATACTTTAACTTAAAGTATGTTGAATACATTTACGAAGTCTCAATCCTTACCGTTGTATATAAAATATGAATATGAAATATTGTTAAGATACGAATCTGATTTTAGGAGCCATGAGAGAGAATTTGTCTCCTATAAACTTTGCAGAGTAAGTAGCCACGCCCCAAGTGAGGTCAGAGTGCGTGTCAGCCTGACGAAACCGTCCATTTCGACCAGAGTGCATAAAAGGATGGGTAAAGAAATGAACATTTAGACCAGAACATCGCCAGGCTGCAGCTGCTTGTGTAAAGTAGTTTGAACTCTGAATACCAACACGACATGGAGAAGAAAACTCCCCTCTGAGACAGTCACTGGTACAGCTGATTAGCTGTCATAAAAAAGTATGTAGAAAAGTGAATTTAATTGGGACCATTCTACTATCCTTCAAAACATCATTTTCTGCTACTCTTCTAAAATCACTGTAAAACGCTACTCTCATCACTCAATGGGAACCATTGATACGGCTGGCTAGGCTATCTTCAAAGGAGCATCAGTAGATGAGACAGGTCTGGACCCCTTTCAGACAATCAGAGCCTTACAAGCATGCCGCTGAAAGGTCCATCACCCTTCCTAAGGAGGGCTGGTTCTCACAGAGACCCACAGCTAATTAAGGCATTTCAACGTAAATACATTCATGATTTCTTACTCCAAACGGGCGGCAAAGTATATGATTACTGAGAGAATAGTTTCTAAAATGTATCAACGATAAGTGTATTTTTCTCTCTCTATCTCTCCATGTCGTTGTGTAACAAGCACCCATATGGTGTGTCAGTCCGCTCGGGACCTTTTCCTAATGTATTAAGTGTGTATGTTATCCTGTGTTATCATTTAGTTAGCTAGTAAATAAATAATTTAACTTGTTATGGCTGCAATCCCACTATCGGGATAAGTGTCATCAACAACCGCTGAATCAATATTTATATTCATGAAATCACAAGTGCAATATAGGAAAACACAGTTTAGCCTTTTGTTAATCCACCTGTCGTGTCAGATTTTGAAATGATGCTTTACAGCGAAAGCAATCCAAGCGTTTGTGTAAGTTTATCGATCACACGACAAAACATTAAGTACACTTAGCATCAGGAAGCTTGGTCACGAAAATCAGAAAAGCTATCAAATTAATAGTTTACCTTTGATGATCTTCGGATGTTTTCACTCACGAGACTCCCAGTTACACAACAAATGTTCCTTTTGTTCCATAAGGATTATTTTTATATCTAAAATACTTCCGTTTGCTTGTCGCGTTATGTTCAGAAATCCACAGGAAAGAGCGGTCACGACAACGCAGACGAAAATTCCAAGTAGTTTCCATAATGTCCACAGAAACATGTCAAACGTTTTTTATAAATTAGGAATAGGAAAATGAACTCTATATACATCATATGTGTACGTTGGGCCAGTAACCAAAAGGTCGCTGTTTGAATCAACCAGGTGAAAATCTGTCAATGTGCCCTTGAGCAAGGCACTTAACCCTGATGTGCTCCTATAAGTCCTATAACTCTGGATAAATGTACAGCTATATCATTATCAATAAATTCACATTTCAGATTAAGATTACTTTAATGGTCAATTGAAAATCCAAAATGTGTGGTGTGGATTAGTGGTCAGGGCCGCTGCCTTCAGAGCGCACATATAGACCTTTCGTGTGGTTGCCTAGGTTACTCATTAGTTCACAGCAAAACACAACTTTCTTGTCTGTTTGCAGCACATACTTCCCGTGGCTATGGCACTCTATGAACAGTGTTGCCTACACCCTGGGCTATAGGCTCTCCTCATAGGCCATTCCTCTTCTCGTAAAGTCCAAGGAAAAGCTATAGTAAATGTATTTGTATCATTTTTTATTCTAGGCCTATTCAGCACTGAGCCCGTTCTTCAGGGTCTCTGCTTTTTGCTGCCACTAGATGTAGAAGAAGTGAGTCTTTCAACACTAGTCTTAGGAATGGAATACCCTGGATAAAAACTTGTTTTTAAGTCTTATTTGATAGTGAGGGAAACATTCAACCCGACAATTGGTCAATTGTGTTCCTAGAGATTCTGGAAATGCCTCTGTTGACGTTAAACATTTTTTGGGTGAATCCGAATAGTTTAGTTGGTTAAAGAAGGACTCCAGGCTATGGATCTTTTCACAATTAGTCATGTGTAACATTAAAAGTAAAAGTCAATATTGTTAATGTAAATGGTAAATTAAATGGCTAGTTGCAGGACGAAGATGCAAGCTTACCTGTCATGTCCACAACAATGGAGCAGCAGACCAAGCAATATGCGAGAGGAGGACAATTATTCTGGTCGTGTCAAATGTATTTATTTATTTTATTTATTTTATTTAACTAGGCAAGTCAGTTAAGAACAAATTCTTATTTACAATGACGGCCTACCAAAAGGCAAAAGGCTTCCTGCGGGGATCGGTAATGGAATTTAAAATTGAAATAAGTTAAATAAAAATATAGGACAAAAACACACATCACAACAATTAATTTATCAGGTACTGAGGCCATCGATTCTGTTACTTGTTATTCGTGTGAGATATTTCCATTTTGGGATAGTTATTCACTGAATTGCTAGTACTAGTTGCTCATTCTGCTACAGTGGTTACAAATGTCTCGCTCTCGGTGGAATTTCGAATGCATTATCAAATGATACTGCCTTCTAATCCCTTCCCAAAGGGCAGTAACCTAAGGTAGGTGCCATTGGATGCAGATAGGAAGCATCTTTTGTATTTTGGATAATAAAAGTATGCTACACCAACATTAGTTTCCCGTCATACAAAGTGTCAAAACAAGTGCCAAGCACTGGGCATGAACTTGTGATGCTCAATGCCAAAAGCATGCTGATCAGACCACTGCACTACAGCAGTTGACCATGCAAGGCATTAGAATACGTGATGGTATCAGGTCGGTTGGTTTGCAGAGCCTTACCCAAATCATAGAGCCCGAGGTACATTGCATTGTGTAGTCCACAAACATGGCATAAATGCCTGTCAGTGACAAAGGTGTCGAAGTTGACCTGACAAGATGTCGAGGATGATGAGGGTCAGCTCGGAGATGGCATCATGGGGTATATGACACCGCAGGAAGCTTCCTCTAGTTTAGAACTTAACGTCACACCAATATAGATTACACATAAACAATTATTCTAAAAACATAAACAATACATATATGGGGAAGGTTAACATGTCTCCAGTAAGAAGTAATAGTGTAGTCATGTACTATAATAAGTTACATACATTATTCATGATTCATAATAGACGATAGTGCTTTCAAAGATGAGGAGAATAAGTGTGTTTTCTGTACTAGAATAGCAGGAAAGGTGAAGAGTGAATAATTCCCACCTGGGAGCAGGGCTTAGAGAAAAAGTTATTTTTAAAAAAGTTATGGGTTTCCACACCTTCACAGACTAAGCTGTACCAATCATAATATCATTGACCCACATCAACGTCCAGTCTCCCTTCCCTTCCAGGTACCCTTTGTAATGAGGTAGTGGACATGTGCAACCCCAGCCCTTGTGAGAACGGGTCTCAGTGTCAGAGCCTTGTGGGGGGCTATGTGTGCCACTGCTCCCAGCAAAGCCTTGATGAGTTCCTGTATGGGGGCCGGAACTGCAGCGAAGCGTTGGTGGGCTGTGAGGGCCATGAGTGTCAGAACCAGGGCTCATGCTCTCCGTTCCTAAGCGACGGACATCATGGCTACTCCTGCCACTGCCCCCCAGGCCACACCGGGCTTCTCTGCCAGACCCCCACAGCCTTCTCCTTCGAGCAGAGCGGCTACCTGTTATTGCGGAGCCCCGTGATGTCCACAGAGGCCTCCTGCAACATCACCCTGAGTTTCCGGACAGTGCTGCCCAGGGCCGTCCTCTTCCAGCGGGGCAGTGGAAGGCTGATCCTGGGTCTGGAGCTGTTGGGGTGCCATCTGAGACTCAGCCTGAGGAGGGAGGCCTCGGCTGGGGGTAGGGCAGAGGCCCTGCAACTTAGCCAGACACTGGAGCTCCCCCTTAACGTGACTGATGGGAGGTGGCACTCTGTGGAGGCCGTGCTGGGGGACGGCCTACTCAGCCTTAGGCTCCTGGATGGCGGGGTCTGTCAGGAACAGGACTGTGAGAGGGAAGCCCAGGTTACAGATACTCTGGCTGGGACAGACTCTCCAGAGTCTCCCCTCCAGAACACCTTCATCGGTGGGGTGGTGGAGGAAGGTGTGGTTCTGGTCACGGTCCCGGCCTTCATCGGCTGTCTGCAGGACATATTTGTGAACTCCCAGCTGGTGGTTCCGGAGGAGTGGCTGAGCGACTCGGCAGTGAACATGACTATAGGCTGCAGCCACAGAGACAGATGCCAAGACAGCCCCTGTCAGAACAGAGGACAGTGCACCAACCTGTGGCAGAGCTACCAGTGCCGGTGCCCCCGGCCATATGAAGGCCAGGACTGCGCTGAGGGTAAGAATGGAGGAATGAGTGGACAGAGTGGATGGGGGTGCTGAGTATAAGATGTAGTCGAGATCTCCTTTAATTTCAAGGGTTCATTTTTGTCCATTACATGCATAGCTACGTACCAGGGGGGTTATATCAGCTTTAATAGATAGATTGTGGCTTCCATCAATGTTACTGTCTGCATAATTAACAATCCCCCATATATATTTTTTGTAAATACAGTGGATTCGGAAAGTATTCAGACCCCTTGACTTTTTCCACATTTTGTTAAGTTACAGGCTTATTCTAAAATGGATTAAACAGTTTTTTTCCCTCATCAATCTATACACAATACCTCATAATGACAAAGCAAAAACTGGTTTTTGGAAATGTTTGCAAATGTATTAAACATAAAAAAGACATTTTACATTAAAATAAGTATTTAGACCCTCTACTCAGTTCGTTGCTGAAGCACCTTTTGCAGCGATTATATCCTCTAGTCTTCTTGGGTGTCACGCTACGCTAGGCACACCTGTATTTGGGGAGTTTCTCCGATTCTTCTCAGCTCTGTCAGGTTTGATGGGGTGCATCACTGCACAGCTCTTTCCAGGTCTCTCCAGTTATGTTTGATCGGGTTCAAGTCCGGGCTCTGGCTGAGCCACTGAGACTTGTCCCGAAGCAACTCCTGCATTGATTTGGCTGTGTGCTTAGGGTCGTTGTCCTGTCGGAAGATGAACCTTCACCCCAGTCTGAGGTCCTGAGTGCTCTGGAGTAGGTTTCCATCAAGGATCTCTCTGTACTTTCCTCCGTTCATCTTTCCCTCAATCCTGTCTTCTCTCCCAGTCCCTGCCACTGAAAAACATCCCTACAGCATGATGCTGCCACCACCATGCTTCACCGTACGGATGGTGCAAGGTTTCATCCAGACGTGACACTTGGCATTCAGGCCATAGAGCTCAATCTTAGTTTCATCAGACCAGAGAATCTTGTGTCTCATGGTCTGAGAGTCCTTTAGATGCCTTTTGGCAAACTCCAAGCAGGCTGTCATGTAACTTTTACTGAGGAGTGGCTTCCGTCTGGCCACTCTGCCATAAAGGCCTGCTTGGTGGAGTGCCACAGAGATGGTTGTCCTTTCTAGAAGGTTCTCCCTTCTCCACAGAGGAAGCCTGTAGCTCTTTCAGAGTGACCATCAGGTTCTTGATCTCCTCCCTGACCAAGGCCCTCCTCCCCGATTGCTTAGTTTGGCCGGGTGGCCAGCTCTGGGAAGAGTCTTGGTGGTTCAAAACTTCTTCCATTTAATAATGATGGAGGCCCTTCCCCAGATCTGTGCCTCGACACAATCCTGTCTTGGAGCTCTACAGACAATTCCTTTGACCTCATGGCTTGGTTTTTGCTCTGATATGCACTGTCAAATATGGGACCTTATATAGACAGGTGTTAAATCCTGTCCAATCTATTGAATTGACCACAGGTAGACTCCAATCAAGTCTTAGAAACATCTCAAGGATGATCATTGGAAACAGGATGCACCTGAGCTCAATTTCGAGTCAGCAAGATGGCACCAACAGAGATGGTCGCCTCACTTTGAGTCCTTAGGAAACTATGCCGTTTATTTTTTTAATGTATTATTTATTACATTGTAAGCCCAGAAAATCTAAAGTGTTATTACATACAGCCGGGAAGAACTATTGGATATAAGAACTTAACAACATTACGACCAGGAATACAACTTCCCGAAGTGGATTCTTCAGTCGGACCACCACCCAGGACATTGGATCTAAATCCCAGAGGCCGCCCCAAAACAACGTCGCCGCAGAAGAGGTAGACGGAGCGGCCTCCTGGTCACACCGTCCACCTCTTCCCGAGTATACTACTCGCTAATGTACAGTCTCTAGACAACAAGGTGGATGAAATTAGGGCAAGGGTTGACTTCCAGAGAGACATCAGAGATCTTAACATTCTCTGTTTCACAGAAACATGGCTCTCTCAGGATATGTTGTCGGAGTCGGTAAAGCCACTGGGTTTCTTCACGCGTCACGCTGACAGCTTCATGTTTAACGACTCATGGTGTATTCATAACAACATACAGGAACTCAAGTCCTTCTGTTCACCATAATTCCTTACAGTCAAATGCCGACCACATTATCTCCCAAGAGAATTCTTGTCAGTTATCGTCACAGCTATGTATATACCCCCTCAAGCAACTTCAGTGGACTCTATGTAAACTGGAAACCATATATCCTGAGGCTGCAATGTTTGTAGGTGTTTATTTTAACAAAGCAAATTTGAGAACAAGGCTACCTAAATTCTATCAGCATATTATTGATTGCAGCACTGGGGCGGGCAATACAGTGCTACTCTAACTTTCGCAATGTATACAAGGACTGCGGGCCCCCCCTCTCCTTTTCCATGGCTGACGTGAGTAAGGCATTTAAACGTGTTAACCCTCACAAGGCTGCTGGCCCAGACGGCATCCCTAACCACATCCTCAGAGCATGCGCAGACCAGCTGGCTGGTGTGTATACGGACATATTCAATCAATCCATATCCCAGTCTGCTGTCTCCACATGCTTCAAGATGGCCACCATTGTTCCTGTACCCAAGAATGCAAAGATTCTGAAGTAAATGACTATCGCCCCGTAGCGCTCACTTCTATCATCATGAAGTGCTTTGAGAGACTAGTCAAGGATCATATCCCCTCCACCTTACTTGCCACCCTAGACCCACTTCAGTTTGCATACCACCGCAACAAGTCCACTGACGATGCAATCGCCATCACACTGCACACTGACCTATCCCATCTGGACAAGAGAAATACCTATCTAGGAATGCTGTTCATTGACTACAGCTCAGTATTCAACGCCATAGTGCCCAAGCTCATCATTAAGCTGGAGGCCCTGGGTCTCAACCCCGCCCTGCGCAATTGGGCCCTGGACTTTCTGACAGGCCACCCCCAGGTGGTGAAGGTAGGAAACAACATATCCACTTCGCTGACCCTCAACACTGGGGCCCCACAAGGGTGCATGCTCAGCCCCCTGCTGTACTCCCTGTTCACCCATGACTGCGTGGCCATGCATGCCTCCAACTCAATCATTAAGTTTGCAGATAGTCGACTCCTGAAGTGTGAGTGGACTGAGCAATCCTTACTACTCTCTACACCTGCCTCTTCTACCCCTACTCGGTCCCCTTCTTTCACCTGCCCTACCCTGTCCTTTGCCCATGCATACCTAGTCCTGCCTTTCCCTGCCCTGCACACAGCCATGCCAACCTCAGGAGGCTGAAGAAATGTGGCTTGCCACCTAAAATCCTGTCAAACTTTTACAGATGCACAATTCAGAGCATCTTGTCGGGCTGAGTCACCGCCTGGTATGGCAACTGCACTGCAACTACCTGCCCTCCAGGACACCTAGAGCCTCCGATGTCACAGGAAGGCCAAAAAGATCATCAAGGACAACAACCACCTGAGCCATTGCCTGTTCACTCCGCTACCATCCAGAAGGCGAGGTCCGTAAAGGTCCATCAAAACTGGGACCGAGAGACTGAAAAACAGCTTCTCTCTCAAGGCCATCAGACTGCTAAACAGCAATCACTAACTCAGAGAGGCTGCTGCCTACATAGAGACTCACTCGTTTATTAAAACAATTATATTGTCTATTGCATCTTGCCTATGATGCTCGGCCATCGCTCATTCAATATGTACATATTCTTATTGTTGGGGAATTGTTAGATTACTTGTTAGATATTACTGCACTGTCGGAACTAGAAGCACAAGGATTTCGCTACACTCGCATTAACATCTGCTAACCATGTGTATGTGACCAATGAAATTTGATTTGATTTGACTTTGATTTGAGGCTCATAGCTAAGGGTCTGAATACTTATGTAAATATTTCAGTTTGTTATTTTTAATACATTTCCAAAATTGTCTAAAAACCTGTTTTTGCTTTGTCATAGTGGAGTATTGTGTGTAGATTGAGGATAAAACTTTTTTATTTAATCCATTTTAGAATAAGGCTGTAACGTAGCAAAATGTGAAAAAGGGAAGTGGTCTGAATACTTTCCGAATGGTCTGTATATAACATTCTATTTGTTGTAATATTTATTTATAATCATTTTAATTGAAAATTAGGTTTTGAATTAAGCTTCATTCATAAACCATATGCCATGGAATCGGTACATCAAAAAACTCTTCCCAACGAATTTGCAATCTATATGGCACAGCTGTCAATTTTTTGGTCCTTAAATTAAAGTGGTAGGCCTTTTTTTATCACAATTTTCTTTAAAACCTCTTAGTGATCCCTTCACGCGCCACTCCCGTTGACGGGATTGATTTGACATCACCCAGTGAAAAAGTAGTGCGCCAAATTCAAAAACAGAAATACTCATACAAGTGTTATATATGGGTTTAAAGATGAACTTCTTGGTAATCCAGCCACAGTGTCAGATTTCAAAAAGGCTTTACAGCGAAAGCAAACCATGCTATTTTCTGAGGACTGCACCCCAGCAAACATACACATGAAAATCAGAATTCAACCCGCCAGGCACAACACAAAAGTCAGAAATAACATATAATGCATGCCTTATCTTTGAAGATCTTCTTCTGTTGGCACTCTAATGTGTCCTTTTGTTCGATAAATTATGTCGTTATATATCCAAAATCCATTTATTTGGCGCGTATGATTCAGAAAATATACCGGTTCCAACTCGCGCAATACTACACATTATCTAATTAGCTACCTGTAAACTTGATCCAAACATTTCAAACAACTTTCCTAATCCAGCTTTAGGTATTTTTAAACGTAAATAATTAATATAATTTAAGACGGGATAAACTGTGTTCAATACCGGAGGAAAATAAAGTGTAGCGAGCTTTCAGGTCACGCGCCTCAACCACATCAGTACACTTCACTCGACCCTCGTTCTGAACAGGGCTACTCCTTCATTTCTCAAAGGAAAAACATCAACCAATTTCTAAAGACTGTTGACATCCAGTGGAAGCGATAGGAACTGCAAGCAACTGCCTTAGAATTCCAGATTCCCAATAAAATCCCATTGAAAAGAGAGTGACCTCAAAAAAAAAATCCTGGATGGTTTGTCCTCGGGGTTTCGCCTGTCAAATAAGTACTGTTATACTCACAGACATCATTCAAACAGTTTTAGAAACGTCAGAGTGTTTTCTATCCAGATCTACCAATAATATGCTTATCCTAGCTTCTGGGCCTGAGTAGCAGGCATTTTACTTTGGGCACACTTTTCATCCAGACGTGAAAATAGTGCACCCTAGCCTTATATATCCTATATATATATATATATATATATATATATATATATATATATATATATATATAGGATTGGTTGAGTTATGTCACACAAAATATATGGAAATGTCTGCTCTACTCAAAATTACAACCAACTAATTGCAGCATTACCGCAAAAATGGAAGAGGCAAGTGAAAGGAGGTGAAAGTAAGGAATTTGTCTGTCAGCCCTGCACTAAAGAACCGGAGGTAAACCATGCTATTGTCTGAGGACAGCACCCCAGCAAAATATATATATAGTATTTTTTACATTTTGTTCTGTCTTTTCTGGTGGATAAAACTGAAATTGCAACCAACTTCCTGTGGCTTGTTTTAAAAATAGTGATATTTTGGAGATTATTTCATTTTTAAATAACTGTGTGGATAGACGGACCAAGGCGCAGCGTGATTAAAATTCCACATTTTATTTAAGCAAAACTTTCAAAAACAGAAAACAGAAAACAAACAACAAACCGTGACATCAGCGGTGCACCATGCACTAACTCAAAACAATATCCCACACAGCAGGTGGAAACAGGGAACCCTTATGTATGATCCCCAATTAGAGACAACAAACCTCAGCTGCCTCTAATTGGGAACCATACCAAGAGCACCAACATAGAAATAATAAACCTAGAACACCCCCTAGTCACGCCCTGACCTACTATACCACAGAGAACCAAGGGCTCTCCATGGTCAGGGCATGACAGTTATAATCTAAATAAATGTAAAAAAGCCATTCTTGCACATGGGGTGAGACATTCTTACTTATCTGCTGGAGAAGAAGTTTGAATTTTAAGTATACATTTTGTATGACTGAAGCCTTCAGTGAAAGTTCTAATGCTTTAATATTTAATAGAAAATGTAACAATTCTGCCCTCAAAGTCATTCATTATATAAAGTAGAACATCCTTAGTAGACCTACATAATAGAGAGCGCGTAGAGCAGATCAGAAGTCACAGTGAGAGATCTGTGTTGGATACAATGAGGTAAGGCAATGCCTTACAGGGACACAGCAGCGCTTACGACACTTACAATACTAACAAAAATGAATTTGCAACCATAGTCACACAAATGTCAGTCAGGGTACAGACCCTGGTAAGTAATTTTGATTATTTCTTTTCAGAGAGGGATATTAATAACCAATTGCCACGAAAGCAAATTAGTAATCTGGCAGTACCCAAGAAAAGACACACAGAAACACAAATGCTGCACACACATGCTGAGATCTAGAGTTAAACTACTGCTATCCTAGATGGTATGGATAATTAAAGTCCTTTGCTCTTAAATGCATGCAGATCACCAACGCTTGTGTGTCTTTATGTAATACGCATGCATGTGTATGTGCTTGGTGTTGGGGATGTGCATGCAATGTGTGTGTGTCTCTGAAAGTAGATTCACAAGGATGTGGGGCAATTAACACACTATTACCCCCCTGCCTTATTTAATTACATCACCTGTAGCCTGCTATCTGCTACTGGAACAGGAAGTGGGTGACAATGAAAGATAACATTTGTTCTGTGTCTATGCACCTGTGTGTATGTGTGTCATGTGGAAAAAAGGCAGACAGTGCAGTCTGTGAGTGCTATCTTAGACAGATCAGAGTGTGTCCTATCTAGTGTCGTCTGGGCTGCGTCTGTAACATGGGAACATATGGGCTTACCACACACAATATAGCATAGACTTCTTGGACAGTGAGCGAGAAAGCCATACCACTAGAAGTTGTATTTGGTATTTTTGTCACACAAAACAAATGCATAATTTGTACTATTTGGGAACCAGTAGTTGAAACCCTGAATATGTTATAATAAAACAATTACCCTCATCTTCTGTCCTCTCCCTCCCTGTCCTTCTCTGTAGAGTATGAGACGGCCCGCTTCGGCAATGAGGACTCTCAGAGCTACGCCGTTTTCACCATCACAGATGATGCAGGAAGTGACATCACTGTCTCCCTCTTTCTGCGCACACACCGCCACGCTGGCCTCTTGTTGGTGCTCGCCAATAGCACCAGCCAATACCTGCGCCTGTGGCTGGATAAGGGGCGGGTCAGAGTTCAGCTCCATAACTTTGAGACCTTGACCAGTGAGAGTTTTATTAACGATGGGGACATCCACTTTGTGAGCGTGGTTGTGGACCGTGAGCATTTGGTCCTATACGTGGCCAACCAGAAGCAGGGCTCGGTGGAGGTCAGGACGGTGGACAGTCAGATGGGGGATGTGGTGTATGTGGGGGGTCTGGCAGAGCAGAAGGCGTCATCAGCATTCGGGGGCTACTTTAAAGGCTGTATCCAGGACCTGAGGATCAACAGTGAGAGACTGCAGTTCTTCAGGCTGGACACCACAGTGACATCATATCCTCTGGTGCTCATGGCTAATGTCACGGCGGGCTGCGCTGGGGTCGACTCCTGTAGTGTGAGTGGACTGAGCAATCTTTACTACTCTCTAAACCTGCCTCTTCTACCCCTACTCTGTCCCCTTTTTTCACATGCCATACCCAGTCCTGCCTTTCCCTGCTCTGCACACAGCCATGCCTTGCCCCTGCCCTACCAATTCTGCCCCAATCCCGGACTACCCTGCCCCTTCTGATCCATTCTCAGCCTTCATTATCTTACTCGCCATCACTGCGTTTGACAGCCACATATGTCACCAATCCCACACAATCAAATTAAATTGTGTTTAAGGGTGAGGTTAAAGGTGTTAATTGGAAATGCTTTTACGTAAGAGAAGACGAAAGAGACAAGAAGACAGGGAGACAATAAGGAACTGTCAACTGTTAGGGTGTGTTTACACAGGCAGCCCAATTCTGATCTTTTGCCAAATTATTGATTTGATTGGTCAAATGACCAATTAGCGGAAAAAGATCAGAATTTGGCTGCCTGTGTGAACGCAGCCATAGGGCTCAGTTGGGATCAGTGCTAGGGCTAGATTACCTGACTAAAGCACTTGAAACCTTTTAATAACATAGGCCGTAATGGCTTAATGTCCTCCATCTCACAAGGTTCGCACAAAGTAATTGAGGTGCTTAAAATACTTGAATTTACAACTCTGAAATTGGTACTCTTAAGTTGGTACTTGAAAAGTACTTGAATTCAAAAGAGAGGAGAAGAGAAAATGATCAAATATGTTCATATGAAAATTATTAGAAAAATGTATTGGTCTTATGAATTAATTTCCAGGCAGACTACCAAGTTTTATTTCCTCACGTGTTTCGGCTCTGGTTGCCAGGTGAGCTTGCTCATTCCACTCACACTGCCACTCAGCCAGGCAGGTACCAAACTGACTGATTAGTCAACGCCAAACAACACATCGATAGCTAAAATGCCAGGCGAATGTAGATTCGACCCTGCCTGGCAGTATAAATGGGTTTTGCCAGACTCAACATTTTGTTACGTTACAGCCTTATTGTAAAATTGGTTAAATAAATGTTTTCCTCGTGAATCTACACACAATATCCTATAATGACAAAGCAAAAACAGTTTTTGTTTTTTTGGTGCAAATGTATTAAAAATAAAAGCATACATTCCTTATTCACATAAGTATTCAGACCCTTTTTTAATTTATTTTATTTTATTTATTTTACCTTTGTTTAACCAGGTAGGCAAGTTGAGAACAAATTTTAATTTACAACTGCGACCTGGCCAAGATAAAGCAAAGCAGTTCGACACATACAACAACAGAGTTACACATGGAGTAAAACAAACATACAGTCAATGATACAGTACAAAAACAAGTCTATATACAATGTGAGCAAATGAGGTGAGATAAGGGAGGTAAAGGCAATAAAAAGGCCACGGTGGTGAAGAAATACAATATAGCAATTAAAAACACTGGAATTGTAGATTTGCAGTAGGTGAATGTGCAAAGTAGAAATACTGAGGTGCAAGGGAGCAAAAATAAATAAATAATAAATAAATAGAGGTAGGGATGAGTAAATTGTTTGGGATATTTATAGATAGCCTATGTACAGGTGCAGTGATCTGTGAGCTGCTCTGACAGCTAGTCTTTAAGCTGGTGAGGAAGATAAGTGTTTCCAGTTTAAGAGATTTTTGTAGTTCGTTCCAGTCATTGGCAGCAGAGAACTGGAAGGACAGGCGGCCAAAGGAGGAATTGGCCCTGGGTGTGACCAGTGAAATACACCTGCTGGAGCGCGTGCTACGGGTGGGTGCTGCTATGGTGACCAGCGAGCTGAGATGAGACGGGACTTTACCTAGTAGGGTCTTGTAGATGACCTGGAACCAGTGGGCTTGGCGACGAGTATGAAGCGAGGGCCAGCCAACGAGCGCGTACAGGTCGCAGTGGTGGGTAGTATATGGGGCTTTGGTGACAAAACGGATGGCACTGTGATATACTGCATCCAATTTGTTGAGTAGGGTGCTGGAGGCTATTTTGTAAATGACATCGCCGAAATCGAGGATCGGTAGGATGGTCAGTTTCACGAGGGTATGTTTGGCAGCATGAGTGAAGGATGCTTTGTTGCGAAATAGGAAGCAAATTCTAGATTTAACTTTGGATTGGAGAAGTTTGATGTGAGTCTGGAAGGAGAGTTAACAGTCTAACCAGACACCTAGGTATTTGTCAGAACCGTCCAGAGTAGTGATGCTGGGCGGGCGGGCAGGTGCAGGCAGCGATCGGTTGAAGAGCATGCATTTAGTTTTACTTGTATTTAAGAGCAGTTGGAGGTTATGGAAGGAGAGTTTTATGGCATTGAAGCTCATCTGGAGGGTAGTTAACACAGTGTCCAAAGAAGGGCCTGAAGTATACAGGATGGTGTCGTCTGCGTAGAGGTGGATCAGAGACTCACCAGCAGCAAGAGCGACATCAGTGATGTATACAGAGAAAAGAGTTGGCCCAAGAATTGAACCCTGTGGCACCACCATAGAGACTTCTAGAGGCCCAGACAACAGGCCCTCCAATTTGACACACTGAACTCTATCGGAAAAGTAGTTGGTGAACCAGGCGAGGCAATCATTTGAGAAACCGAGGCTGTTGAGTCTGCTGATAAGGATGTGGTGATTGACAGAGTCGAAAGCCTTGGCCAGGTCAATGAATATGGCTGCACAGTATTGTTTCTTATTGTTGGCGGTTAAGATATCGTTTGGGACCATGAGCGTGGCTGAGGTGCACCCATGACCAGCTCTGAAACCAGATTGTATAGTGGAGAAGGTACGGTAGGATTCGAAATGGTCGGTAATTTGTTTGTTAACTTGGCTGTCAAAGACCTTAGAAAGGCAGGTTAGGATAGATATAGGTTTGTAGCAGTTTGGGTCAAGAGTGTGTCCCCATTTGAAGAGGGGGATGACCGCAGCTGCTTTCCAATCTTTGGGAATCTCAGACACGAAAGAGGTTAAACACGCTAGTAATCGGGGTTGCAACAATTTCTGCAGATAATTTTAGAAAGAAAGGGTTCAGATTGTCTAGCCCGGCTGACTTGTAGGGGTCCAGATTTTGCAGCTCTTTCGGAACAAAAAATGAGTTGCTGTGGGGGGTGCAGTGCTGTTGACCAGGGTAGGGGTAGCCAAGTGAAAAGCATGGCCAGCCGTAGAAAAATGCTTATTGAAATTGTCAATTATAGTGGATATATCGGTGGTGACATGAGCCATGAGACCCGAAATTGAACTCAGGTGCATCCGGTTTCCATTGATCATCCTTGAGATGTTTCTACAACTTGATTGGAGTCCACCTATGGTAAATTCAATTGATTGGACATGATTTGGAAAGGCACACACCTGTCTATATAAGGTCCCACAGTTGACAGTGCATGTCAGAGATGCGCACTGAGACATGATTGTGTCGAAGCACAGATCTGGAAGGGTACCAAAAAATGTAAGCAGCATTGAAGTACTCCAAGAACACAGTGGCCTCCATCATTCTTAAATGGAAGACCAGACTATTCATAGAGCTGGCAGCCCGGCCAAACAGAGCAATCGGGGGTCTGGCATTCTCTGGATTTATGGTGCTTTCAAGACAATTGGGAACTCTGGAAAAAACAAGATTGAATCATGATGTCAGTGATCTTCAGGTCGGAGCTCTAGAAAGATGCCTGAGTTGGAATTCCGAGTTGGATATGTATCCAAAATGTATTTTCCTAGTCGGAGCTCAGTTCCAGTTGTCTTGAACTCACTGAAGTCTGAGATTTCCCAGTTCCAAGTTTCCAGTTGTTTTGAACACGGCAGAAGTAATTCTGGATTGACAGCACGGCCAATGTATTTTCTGGCCCATAGTGTTGAATTCTTATCATTTTAAGCTTGGAAAAGAGACCTTTAAACCCAGACTTAGGCCACACACCCACTCCACTGAACAGCAGGCTAATGATTGCTTTGCAACGCTTACAGTTAGTCCCTGATTCCTTCCAAACCACTCATTGTTGAATTTGCTATTTTGTCACACAACACAACGCCACAGAAGTTTTGAGGGAGCGTGCAATTGGCATGCTGACTGCAAAAATGTCTACCAGAGATGTTGCCAAATAATTTAGCAGATAAATCTCTCTACCATAAACTGCCAACATAATTTTTGAGAATTTGTCTAACCGGCCTCACAACCGCAGACCACATGTATCCACACCAGCCCAAGACCGCCACATCTGGCTTCTTCTTCACCTGCGGGATTGTCTGAGACCAGCCACCCAGACAGCTGATGAAGCTGAGGAGTATTTCAGTCTGTAATTAAGGCCTTTTGTGTGGAAAATCTCATTCTGATTGGCTGGGCCTGACTCCCCAGTGGGTGGGCCTGGCTCCCGAGTGGGTGGGCCTAAGCCCTCCGAGGCTCACTGATGGCTGCGCCCCTGCCCAGTCAAATGAAATCCATAGATTAGAGCCTAATGAATTTATGAATTATAAAAGATAACCTGACTGTCCCTATATCATTTAGTAGGATAAATAATAATAATAATAATAATAATATTAATAAATGGTATTTTCTTTCTCTCCCTCTCCAGAGGAACCCTTGTCAGAACGGGGGGATGTGCTACTCCATGTGGGATGACTTCACCTGCACCTGCCCCCACAACACTGCAGGGCGGCGCTGTGAGAAAGTCAAGTGGTGTGAGCTAGCCCCCTGCCCCGCAAAGGCGGAGTGCCGCACCCTCAACCAGGGATACGAATGTGAGTCATTCTTCCCTAAATCTGCCCGTCGGTCTGTGAGGTAGGACTGGGATTAGGACAGATTAGCCCGTGGTTGTATTAGTGATGATTTACACGGCCGTCTGTCTGCCCTGTCACCCCTACGATTAGCTGTCCTGGAATGAAGACAGAAACAACACTGTCACTCAGAAAAAGCAGAGGATACAGTGTTGTTGTGTCTGCCCAGCACACATTCGCTCATCATTCAGCCTCCTTGTGGTTGATTTTCTATTTATTTGTTAATGTATATTTTTCGCTTTATTCCATGGTCCATATTCCATCACGTTTGGGACTGATCCTGAGGGTTAAAGCCTTTATTAATTGACCACATATTTACATACATATCCCTTATTTTCCTTCCCAGGCTTCTCCAGCGCTACCTTCCTTGACAACAGCAGTGTACTGTCTTACCGCGGTAATGGCCGTATCCAACGTGGCCTGGCCAGCATCACCGCCAGCCTGCGCACCCGTAAACGTCACGTCGCCATCCTGCATGCCGAGCGTGGGCCGGAGTTTGTGACGGTGTCTGTGCAGCATGGCCTTCTCTTCTTGGAGTTACAGAGTGGGGAGGGCTCGTCCACGGTGTCCCTGAGCAGCCGCGTGGGGGTCAGCGACGGGGATTGGCACAGCGTCCACCTCTTCATGGTCACCCCATGGGCAGAGGTGTCCCGCTGGACCCTAGTGCTGGATGAGGAAGTGGATGAAGCTGCGAGCTCCAGCAGTGAAGGGGGCAACCTGGACTTCCTCAGGGAGGGGGTGGACATCCAGCTGGGGGGGCTTGGGCCCAAGGCTGGCTGGAGCCTAGAGGGGTGCCTGGGTACTGTGGAGGTGGGGGGCATCGCCCTGCCTTACTACAGCCCCTTAGAGGTCAACCTGCCCCGGATTCAGGAGGAGCAGTTCCTTCGGACATCCCCCAACCCACCCCGTAGCGGGTGCAGTGGAGGCCCGGTGTGCCAGCCCAGCCCTTGCATGAATGGAGGTAGCTGTCAGGACCTCTGGAACCTGTTCAACTGTAGCTGTGAGGAGGGCTGGACCGGACGCCGCTGTGAGCGCAACACCGACACCTGCGCCTCCAATCCCTGTATCCATGGCAACTGCAGCATTCAGGGGCTGGCATATGAGTGTGCCTGTGAGTTTGGCTACACCGGGGTGGACTGTGAGGAGGAGGTGGATGTGTGTGAGAACCATCTATGCGCTCATGGAGGCACGTGTCTACATGGAGTGGACAAGTACGCCTGTCTGTGTGCAGAGAACTACACCGGACCTTACTGCAAGTGAGTCACATGGGTGGGGTTAGGAATGGAATGGAAAATCATATTTATTTTTATACAGAGGAATGAAGACACAACTAAACAGTCATCTTTTTATCTGCAAAGTTTTGTATTCCAAAATTGCAGTCCCTTTGAGATTAAACACAATTTGCTAAATGTTTAAGTATTAAGTCCACAAATAGGCTTTAATAACCAACAGTTGAAAGAATAACATCATAAAACAATATTTTATGTTTTGAAAACATGGATTCTGCATTTGGAATATTTCAATGAGATAAAAGTATAATCCAAGGATCTCAAAGCAATAGGACACACCAGTGGGACTCCCTTTTAGCTCTATTACACAGTAAGGAAAAAGGAAACCATGTAAATGTTCAGATCTCTGTAAAGCACTTAAACCATGCATGAACTGTGTGTTTTAGTTGCAGCATTTCTGTTCGACTTAACGTCATATATGGCTCTAGTGTGTCGCTGTAGTCTGTGTAGTAACATTGCTGCAGTGTGTCACTGTAGTGCACTGTGTGTGGTGTATTTATCTCCCTGGTGGTTCAGCGCTACTGCCTCTCATCTCCCGTTTGCCTTGGAGCATCATCGAGGGAATGCCTTCATCCATTTATCTTGTAAACACACACTCTCTCTCACATGCACTACCAAACACTCTCTCTTTCTCTCTCGCTCACACACATTCTCTCACATCGCTCCTTCACAAGGGCGTTTTTGAAACAACTTCCCTCGGCAAGCTCGAGTTTCAGACAAGATGTCTATCTTTGCTGGAAAGTTTTCATCCTAAATCATTTTTTTTAAATTCTAAACTCAGCAAAAAAAGAAACGTCCGCTCACTGTCAACTGCGTTTATTTTCAGCAAACTTAACATGTGTAAATATTTGCATGAACATAACAAGATTCAACAACTGAGACATAAACTGAACAAGTTCCACGGAAATGGAATAATGTGTCTCTGAACAAAGGGGGGGTTAAAATCAAAAGTAACAGTCAGTATTTGGTGTGGCCACCAGCTGCATTAAGTACTGCAGTGCATCTCCTCCTCATGGACTGCACCAGATTTGCCAGTTATTGCTGTGAGATGTTACCCCAGTCTTCCACCCAGACATTTCTGGGGGGAATGTCCCTAGCCCTCACCCTCCAATTCAACAGGTCCCAGACGTGCTCAATGGGATTGAGATCCGGGCTCTTCGCAGGCCATGGCATAACACTGACATACCTGTCTTGCAGGAAATCACGCACAGAACGATCATGTCAGGATGAACCTGCAGGAAAGGTACCACATGAGGGAGGAGGATGTCTTCCCTGTAACGCACAGCGTTGAGATTGCCTGCAATGACAACAAGCTCAGTCCAATGATGCTGTGACACACCGCCCCAGACCATGACGGATCCTCCACTTCCAAATCGATCCCGCTCCAGAGTACAGGCCTCAGTATAACACTCATTCCTTCAACGATAAACGCAAATCTGACCATCACCCCTGGTGAGACAAAAGCGACTCGTCAGTGAAGAGCACTTTTTGCCAGTCCTGTCTGGTCCAGCGACGGTGGGTTTGTGACCATAGGCGACATTGATGTCTGGTGAGGACCTGCCTTACAATAGGCCTAAAAGCCCTCAGTGCAGCCTCTCTCAGCCTATTGCAGACAGTCTGAGCACTGATGGAGGGATTGTGCATTCCTGGTGTAACTTGGGCAGTTGTTGTTGCCATCCTGAACCTGTCCCGCAGGTGGGATGTTCGGATGTATCGATCCTGTGCATGTGTTGTTACACGTGGTCTGCCACTGCGAGGACGATCAGCTGTCCGTCCTGTCTCCCTGTAGCGCTGTCTTAGGCGTCTCACAGTACATTGCAATTTATTGCCCTGGCCATATCCTCATGCCTCCTTGCAGCATGCCTAAGGCATACTCATGCAGATGAGCAGGGACCCTGGGCCTCTTTCTTTTGGTGTTTTCAGAGTCAGTAGAAATGCCTCTTTAGTGTCCTAAGTTTTCATAACTGTGACCTTAATTGCCTGCAGTCTGTAAGCTGTTAGTGTCTTAACGACCGTTCCACAAGTACATGTTCATTAATTGTTTATGGCTCATTGAACAACCATGGGAAACAGTGTTTAAACCCTTTACAATGAAGATCTGTGAAGTTATTTGGATTTTTACGAATTATCTTTGAAAGACAGGGTCCTGTAAAAGGGACGTTTCTTTTTTTGCTGAGTTTATGTATTCTCTCTCTCTCTCTCTCTCTCGCTCTCCAGTGATCGCATTGAGGAAATGCCATGGTACATAGACATCAGAAAATTGTAAGTTTTATTATTTGATACTCCTCCCACCTATTTCAAGAAATGACATAACAACCAGGACCAGTGTTTTTCCCCCAACATCAGAGCAGTTTTAAAGTCCTATAGGAGTGGTTTAATGTCCTGTTCTTGAGGAGCAGTCAGGGGTCTAAATGTCTCTATCATGATCGCCCCCTACATCCTGTAGTCTCCCAGTGGGTAGACAGACGGTACATCCCACTCCCCCTAGTTCACACACATATTAGTAGACAATAAAACCCTTTACCCTATAACCCCCTGCCCCCCCATTGTTTAACGTCAGATGGTGCTTCTTCTACGCACCACTACTCGCTCAACCCCGCAACCGGAAGCAAGACAATGTCCTGCCCCCTTCCCATCGAAATCTCTCTTATGCACACACACCCTCTAGAGGAGTGTGCCTGTCTGATTGTGTGGCCTGTATGTGGTTTTCTCTCCTCAGTAGGCCTAAGCTGCCCGTGTCTGTCTGTGGAGATGCAGCGAGAAACTACATCTGCTTCAATGCAGGTAACTGCACTGAGAGGGACCTGTCTTGCGACTGTCTACCCGGCTTCACTGGACACCGGTAAGAGAAAGAGTTAAATAAAGAAAAGAGAAGGATACAGAGTGAAAAGGAAGGACGGGGGTAGAGATAATCTAAAAGTAACTTTGTAAAACATTCATTAGACACAGACCATCTTGATGTTGTGTGTCGTCTCTTTTTTTTGTTGCCTCTGTTTCTATATCTGACCTTCATCCTGCGTGAAGCTGTGAGCAGGAGGTGGATGAGTGCAAGTCCAATCCCTGCCTGAACGGGGGCTACTGCCGAAACCTCATTAACAACTACCACTGTGTGTGTGACATGAGTTTCGCCGGGGACAATTGCCAGGTCGACGTAAGCGACATTTACTTTTACATGGCCGTTCTGTTCTGGCAGAACCTCTTCCAGCTGATCTCTTTCCTCATCCTGAACCTTGATGACGATCCTGTGATCGACTGGGGAGGGCAAGACGACTGAGAGAGAGAGAGTGTGTGCTCGCGCGTGTGTTTGTGCATGTGCGTTCGAGTGGTGTATAAACTTGAGATTTATGGTGATGGGTGTTTAAGGTGTTAAATGCCTGTTCAATGAAAAACAGCTATGTTCTAAATAGTGTGAGTGCTGTTATATCTGTGTATGTGTATTACATTACCACTGGGGTTAGTAGAGAGGATTCTTTAGGGATTAAATCCAGCTGTGACAGCTGACCACTGAGAACTTGAATTAAGAAACAATAGGAGTTGTTCCTGAACTGGGCCAATGAGAAATTGGAGCCCTGGACAAGACGTAATGTCTCTGAGTGTAAAAGTACAACTTAGCAATAGGTTTAATTGTTTTTCTATTGTTCAGGTGAGCCAAGTTTAAATGTATTATCTTCCTTTTCTGACAAGAGCACAGAGCTGTTTTTTGTGCCTTAAAACAACACGTTTTTTATGGGCAGCAGATTTTTATAAAAAGTGGTGTGATTTTGGAATATCCTCTCTGTTGGATATGACAATATGAATATCCTTTGGGCGATGTTGCTAAACTAACACAGATCAGGTAGCATTATATTGTACATTAGACTAAGCTATACAGAAACTATAATAACGGGTATTTTCCATGGACCAAATGGAAAACAAGACACAGGTTTTGCAATTACACAGAATCGTCAGTGTAGAACCACCATTTCCAAAAGGAATGTTTTGTTATTGAAAAACAAATTCACTTTTGTAAAAGAAAAATATATACAGTATTTTCTTGGATGAATCTTGTCTCTGAAAGCAAAATGTCTCACAATATATGGTCAGGCTCATGTCCATTTGATGTTGTGTGTTCCTGGTACTGTACATACAAATACTGTAAGTGGTGTAGCTAGATGGATTCCCCTAGGCCCTTGAAGGCAGCGAATCACACTTACCGTTTATCAATTTTAAACTAATCAAAATTCTGTCACACGTTCTCTGTTGTTGTCTATACCTGTCTATGTCCGTCCGTCGGTCGTCCGTCCGTCTGTCTCTATACAAAAGTATGTGGACACCACTAGACAATAGAATGGCCTTCCTGAAGAGCATAGCATACCTTTCCAACAGGTCAGTTCGTCACATTTCTGCCCTGCTAGGGCTGCGTTGGTCAACTGTAAGTGATGTTATCATGAAGTGGAAGGTCCAAACAACCTCTGGAAGCAACATCAGCAAAATAACTGTTTGTCGATTTCCATGGCCGAGGAGCCGAACACAAGCTTAAGATCACCATGCGCAATGCAAAGCGTTGGCTGGAGTGGTGTAAAGCTCACCGCCATTGGACTCTGGAGCAGTGGAAACGCGTTCTCTGGAGTGATGAATCACGCTTCCCCAACTGGTGAAGTCTGATGGACTAATCTGGGTTTGGCGGATGCCAGGAGAATGCTACCTGCCCCAATGCATAGTGCCAACTGTAAAGTTTAGTGGAGAGTAAAAAAATGTAATGGTTCAGGCTAGGCCCCTTAGTTGCAGTGAAGGGAAATCTACCACCACAGCATACAATGGCATTCTAGACGATTCTGTGCATCCAACTTTATATCAACAGTTTGGGGAAGGCCCTTTCCTGTTTCAGCATGACAATGCCTCGGTGCACAAAGTGAGGTCCATACAGAAATGCTTTGTCGAGATCGGTGTGGAAGAACATAACTGGTCTGCACAGAGCCCTGACCTCAACCCCATTGAAAACTGACTTCGAGCCAGGCCTAATCGCCCAACATCAGTGCCCGACCTCACTGTTCCAACAACTAGTGGAAAGCCTTCCCAGAAGAGTGGAGGCTATTATAACAGCAAAGGGGTGACCAAATCCATATTAATGCCCATGATTTTGGAATGAGATGTTCGACGAGCAGGTGTCCACATACCTTTGGCCATGTAGTGTATCTTGCTCTCGATGGGTCTGTGTCCGTTCTGAGGTGTTCTGTCATGTCTTACTTTTTTAAACCACTTTCTGTCTTCAAATAAACATTTCCTGTTTTTTCATCCTCATCTGTTGTTTATCCTCCTTTCACTACCTGTCTTAATTTATCCAACATTTTGTCTTCCAGTCCTAATTCTTTCTACGCCTCAATGATCTGAGAAAATAAAGCAGTAGGTTTTGGAGAAAGTTGGATGGCTAAAGCTTGCCATCAGAAACGGCTCCAAAACATCCCACTTGGCAAAAACTGGTTGACTCAATGTAGATTCCACATCATTTCAACAACAACAATTCTATGTGATGACGTTAAATCAACGTGGAAAACTGATTGGATTGCAAAACGTCATCAACATAAAGGAATATTTTTCACACCACTTTAAATCTAAATCCAATGGCACGGTGACATTTGTTGTTGATTTCACGTTGAATTCACGTTAGTTGACAATTAATCAAACGTAAATTGAAAAAATGTTGTGGAACTGATGCCTGTGCCCAGTAGGAAGTGTCCTGTAGCTGTCACTGCTCTAGGACTGGTGACAGTGGAAAGTCAACCCCTGAAGCTGCCACTAAATGTCACTTCAACACTCTGCCATGACTTTACCTCTCTTGTCACCGTTTCAGAGTGCTCGAACCTACACTTGCCAACAGTTATTCCACTGGTCATAGACTTGTCAATGTAAGTCCCGGGCAGAGGTGTGTGTGTCTGTTTATGTACGGGCAGACATAGACCCATTGGTGTAAGTACTCCATGGGTTTTCCGGTGAGCTGTGTGGCACGGCTGTTAGATAGAGATGGTGCTTGGCCAGCTAAAAGCTGCCTTTGTTTCCATCTGAAGTGCAACTCAGCATTGATCTGGTGGCGTACCTGCAGGTTGGGACTGTTTCACAGAAATGCACGAGGGCAGCTTAACTGGCAGACATGCTCGTTCCTCTAGAGACAGTCACACACACACACGTATACTGTATATATAGGCACACAGTACAGGACACATCTACCTGTCAGACACCTAGGTGCTGAGATGCACACTGTGTAGCTGCAGTAGGGAGAGACTGTGTGTGGGGGCTTGCTCTGCCATAGAAACTGCTTAGAATGCAGACTGGTTAGAGAGTAGAGTCCTGAACCTGTCTGCCTCTGACTGATGAAGACCCTTGGCGATGGAGTTCTCTGGGTCTGGGTACTCTGTGTTACAATCACTCTGAGAGTAAACCCGTCTCATCTGACAGGTAAACAAACATCATATTATTGTTGAAACAAGACAGAGTAGTATGGTTCCGGAATGTTGTTGTGGTGTTATTGTTTTCATTAAGGAATGTTTTACAGGAGCACCACAAGGGCATGTTGCTAACTCTTTACCTGTGTGAAGGGAAGTAACTGTTGACTTGTTTTAACTGGCCATGTCTCCCAGAAGTGTTCCTTCCCTCCCTGGTCTGACCAGTATTTTTTATCATGATGTTAATGCACTTTTGTACCTTTTAATTGATGTTCATGTTTTTCCTGCTTCCCCATTTTTTGTGTACTTGTACTTACCCCTGTCTCCCCTCCCCCCCCTCTCCTCAATCCATTTCCCTCTCCAGTTGACCTCTGAGGACCTCTGACCTGTTGCTGTCAGTCACACTAGTGTCTGATGTGCTGCTGCTGGCCCTGGTCAGTACCTCCGTGGGCCTGGTGGTGGCGCTGAACCGGAGGGCCATCCACGGCACCTACAGCCCCAGCCGATAGGAGAAAGAGGGATCTCGCATAGAGATGTGGACATAGCCCATCCGACACTCATGGAGAGACTCATATAGAAGACTGGGGCCAGTTCCAAACCCACCACTCAACACTGTCCTGACATTGTTCCATTGAGAGACTCATATAGGAAACACACTCACTGGCCTGGACCCAGTTTCAAACCCATCACCCAACATGGCTTTTCCAACAGTCTTGAAGGTGTTCCCACATATGCTGAGCACTAGCTGTTTTTCCTTCATTCTGCAATCTAACTCATCCCAAACCACCTCAATTGGGTTGAGGTCGGGTGATTGTGGAGGCCAGGTCATCTGATGCAGCACTCCATCACTCTCCTTCTTTGTCAAATAGCCTTACACAGCTTGGGAGGTGTGTTGGGTCATTGTCCTGTTGAAAAACAAATATTAGTCCCACTAAGCGCAAACCAGCTGGGTATCACTGCAGAATGCTGTGGTAGCCATGCTGGTTAAGTGTGCCTTAAACTCTAAATAAATCACTGTCAGTGTCACCAGCAAAGCACCATCACACCTCCTCCTCCATGCTTCACTGTGGGAACCAAACATGCGTAGATTATCCGTTCACCTACTCTGCGTCTCACAAAGATACGGCGGTTGGAACCAAAAATCTCAAATTTGGACTCATCAGACCATCAAACAAAGTAGCCACCGTCTCAAATATAAAATATATTATTATTTGTTTATCACATTTTTGGTTACTATATGATTCCATATGTATTATTTCATATTTTGGATGTCTTCACTATTATTCTACAATGTAAAAATAAAGAAAAACCCTTGATTGAGTAGGTGTGTCTGTATATGCAGTGCCTTCAGACCCCTTAATTCTAAAAATTGATTTATGTTCGATCGGGTTCAAGTCCGGGCTCTGGCTGTGCCACTCAAGTATATTCAGAGACTTGTCCCGAAGCCACTCATGTGTTGTCTTGGCTGTGTGCTTAGGGTCGTTGTCCTGTTGGAAGGTGAACCTTCACCCAAGTCTGAGGTTCTGAGCACTCTGGAGCAGGTTTTTATCAAGGATCTCTATTTACTTTGCTCCATTCATCTTTGCCTCCATCCTAACAAGTGTCCCAGTCCCTGCATGTTGAAAAACATCTCCACAGCATGATGCTACCACCACCATGCTTCACTGTAGGAATGGTGCAAGGTTTCTTCCAGACGTGGTGTTTGGCATTCAGGCCAAATAGTTCAATCTTGGTTTCATCAGACTAGACAATCTTGTTTCTCAGGGTCTGAGAGTCTTTAGGTGCCTTTTGGCAAACTCCCAAGTGGGTTGTCATGTGCCTTTTACTGAGGAGTGGCTTTCATCTGGTCACTACCATAAAGGCCTGATTTGTGGAATTCTGCAGAGATGGTTTTCCTTCTGGAAGGTTCTCCCATCTCCAGAGGAACTCTGTAGCTCTGTCAGTGACCATCGGGTTCTTGGTCACCTCAATGACCAAGGTCCTTCTCTCCCGATTGCTCAGTTTGGCTGGGCGGTCTGCTCTAGGAAGAGTGCTTCCAAACTTCTTCCTTCCTTATATAGACAGGTGTGTGCCTTTCCAAATCATGTCCAATCAATTGGATTCACCACCAGTGGAATCCAATCAAGTTGTAGAAACATCTCAAGGATGATCAATGGAAACTGGATGCACCTGAGCTTAATTTCGTAAATGTAAATAATTTTTTTTAATAAATTTGCTAAAATTTAGAAAAACCTGTTTTTGCTTTGTCATTATGGGGTATTTTTACTTAATCCATTCTAGAATAAGGCTGTAAACATAACAGAAACAGCAGAAAGTCAACGGTGTTTTAGCAAACTTATGAACATATGCTTGTATGTCCAAAGGCCTGTGTTACATCAAAGAGAACATCCCATTCAAATGATGCTAGTGTATTTTATTAATTTGGGACTGTAATGAGTGTATGGAGTAGGCTGGACTATTGTTGGTTTTGAATGTGACAGTATGCCAACCGGTTTGGTATCTCCTACATGGCTATCAGATATTTATGGATCTCACTCTCTTATAATCAGTTATAATAATAACAGTAATTTCACTGGAAGGCTCAATTTAATAAATCTTTGTCTCCCCTGAAATGCATTTCGTTGCACTAATATAAAGCATTACTGAGGATGCAGTAGCATGTCTAGCCACCAGATGGCAGTGTGTCTCCATGTTGAACTATCCGTTAACATTCTCTGAGATGGGAACCAGAGAAGAGTGAGGCAGATGTCTATCCCCTGCTGCTGCTAGTGGCTTACCACCATATCACCTGCAAACATCAGATTTGGTCAGATAAAGGCATACCTACAGTTAGTGGTGTGCTGCCTCATAGTCACCAATGGTCAAATAAGTACTGTCTTCATCTTATAGTGTGTGTGCGTGTGTGTATGTGTTTGCCTTGCGTGTTAGCTGCAGTGGTTTGGGCTATCTCTGGCGGTGTGGTTGTTTGACTGACTGACAGACTCCTTAGGAGGACAGCCTAGAGCTCTGCCTCTCGCCCTGCATCTACACACTCCCTGTGTGTCGTCGTATCTCGACACAGAGAATGCTAGTCATGGCTTTGTTTTGCAGGGATAAATACAAAACTCATACAATGCCACAAAATAGAGTAGTACCACACCACACAATACCACACACCACCTACACCTAGAAACAGGCATACGCGACCTAGGATACAGGGATAGGAATGACACACAGCCACAGTGGGGTTATTATAGACGGGAATTACACTGAGACGACATAGTTGGAGAGCTGAAGATCGGAACCAGGAGCAGTGTGTCCTCTCCCTCCATTTCTCTCCTCTATAGGAGCTGAATGAAAGGTAAGACAATTAACATAGCACGTCGATGGATACCCTGAAGAAAGACATACTTCCATGACACTCTCTCTCCCCACAGCGACAGATCTGGTACATTCACCGGAATAAAGAAGCTTCTTCTCCCTCCCAGCACCATTAAATGTTGATGTACGGTATCAAAAATATATAACAAGTATGGATGAATACATATTTCAGCTGAAACAGTAAAGCGCTATCATATTCACTCACATAGGCTACATGTGCTGCTGTGTGTGTGGGTGCGTGCGTGCGTGCGAGGGATCCCATAAGGGATGCCAAACGTATTCCTGATACAGTGTGAGAAATGCATACATTTTTTTTATGTGTGCATACAGAGACGCGCAGCCATGCGTTTCTCTTCCATCATTCTATTCCTCTCCTTTTCTAGTAGAGGCCTCCCTGGAGATAATGCCTTGCACTGGCAGGCCTGATCCAACACACAAACACGGACGTGCACATACACGGACGCACACACACACACATCGCAGCATTCTCTCTCACTCTCTCCCTTCCTCCCTCCCTCCATCCATCCATTCCTCTCTCCCTTCCAGTGGACACAGGGAGCTGCCAGTCATTCCAGCAGCAGCTCTTCTCTTCTTGTCAGACAATAGCTCTGCAGGATTTTCGACAATTCATGCCTCTTAAATACTGTATACTCATGCTCTGTAGCTCTCATTTGCATCCATTCATATTTCACTACAACTGCCCCCACAATAACAATACACTGCCACATTACTGACCACACAGAGTATGGAACAAAGTATCTGAAGAGTTACAGTGCCTTCAAAAATGATTCACACCCCTTGACTTCTTACAGACTGAATATGAAATTGATTACATTTACCTAGCCTACACATAATAACCCACACTGTCAAAGTGGAAAATATGTTTTTGGTAACGTTTGCATATTAAATGAAAAGATGAAACGTCTTGAGTCTTTGTTAAGGCAAGCCTAAAAAAGTACAGTAGTAAAAATGTTCTTAAACAAGTCACATAAGTTCTGGTCCCTCAGTCGAGCAGTGAATTTCAAACATAGATTCAACCAAAAAGACCAGGGAGCTTTTCCAAAGCCTCGCAAAGAAAGGCACCTATTGATGGATGGGTAAAAAAAAAAAAAGAAGACATTGAATATCCCTTTGAGCATGGTCAAGTTATTAATTACACTTTGCTTTGGGTATCAATACACTCAGTCACTACAAAGATACAGGCATCCTTCCTAACTCAGTTGCCGGAGAGGAAGGAAACTGCTCAGGGATTTCACCATCAGGCCAATGGTAACTTTAAAACAGTTACATAGTTTAATGACTGTGATCTGAGAATTGATCGACAACATTGTAGTTACTCCACAATGCTAACCTAATTGACAGAGTGAAAAGAAGGAACCCTTTAGAGAATACAAATATTCCAAAACATGCATCCTGTTTATAACATGGTGTTAAGGTAATACTGCAAAAAAAGTGGCAAAGCAATTCACTTTTTGTCCTGAACACATTACTGAGTACCACTCTCCATATTTACAAGCATAGCAGTGGCTGGATCATGTTATGGGTATGCTTGGGGAGTTTTCAGGATAAAAAAAATAAATGGAATGGAGCTAAGCATAGGCAAAATCCTAGAGGAAAACCTGGTTCATTCTGCTCTCCGGAAAACAGAAAGGAAAATGTTGCACACTACTGCTCAGGCTTCCAGGTGATATTTATTTACAGGCATCATCAGGCATCCATATCCCATGTGGGGGTGGAAGGTCCTATATATAGGGGCAGTATTCAGTGACATCACTTCCTGAAACAGGAGGTAAAAAATGTATAACATAGTTTCATTCTGCTTTCCACCAGACACTGGGAAATGAATTCCCCTTTCAGCATAGCAATAACCTCAATCACAAGGCCAGAAATACACTGGAGTAGCTTATCAAGATGACATTGAATGTTTCTGAGTGGCCTAGTTACAATTTTGACTTAAATCGTCTTGAAAATCTATGGCAAGACTTGAAAATGGCTGTCTAACAGCCAGCTTGAAGAACAACAAAAAAAGAATAATGTGCAAATGTTGTATAATCTAGGTGTGCAAAGCTCTTAGAGACTTAGCCAGAAAGACTCACCGATGGAATTGCTGCCGAAGGTGATTCTAACATTTGTGCAAAAATGTATTAAAAAAAACATGTTTTCACTTTGTCATTATGGGGTATTGTGTGTAGATGGGTGAGAAAAACAATCTATTTAATACATTTAGAATTTTGAACATAACAAAATGTGGAATAAGTCAAGGAGTATGAATACTTTCTGAAGGCACAGTATATGAATCTATATTATATTAGTTAGGACTGTATTGCGGAAGTGCGATTATAGTGCACTTTAAATGCAAAGGAAATGTTCCTACATTCACGAATACTGCAATCATGTTAAACGCTCATTTCTATTGCGGTATAATGCAGATCTTCCTCGTCACTGATTTCATCTAGCCCCTAGTTATCAATTACAATGATTCATTTTTATTAAAATCAAGGTTTATTGGTTGTGTACACATATTTTTTTTATTGAACCTTTATTTAATTAGTCAAGTCAGTTAATAAGAACACATTCTTATTTACATTGACAGCCTAACGGGGAACAGGGTTTGTTCAGGGGCAGAACGACAGATTTTGACCTTGTCAGCTCGGGGATTTGATCCAGCAACCTTTCATTCACTGGCCCAACACTCTAACCACTATGCTACCTGCTGCCACAAACATTTGCAGATGTTACTGCTGGTGCAGTGAAGTGCTTGTGTTTCTAGCTCCAACAGTGCAGTAATAGAAAGCAATACACACATATTCAAAAAAGTAAAAAATTAACAAATATCAGAACGAGCAATGTTATACATATATAATGGTGTGTTTAGACAGTATGGATAGTATATGAATAGAAAAGGTGTGTACAGCAGTAGTTAAATATAGGTTCCTGGATATTACGATGTATTGAGACACATCTTTATTATTTATATAAATAATATTGGTCTCTTTTAAAACTTGTAATATTAATTTACATGCAGACAATAATGTTATGTATGCCATAGGTGACCAAAGTAAACTGCCTATTACTCAGGCCCAGAAGCTATGATATGCATATCATTGGTAGCATTGAATAGTAAACACTCTAAAGTTTCCAAAACTGTTAAAATAATGTACAGTATGTGAGTATAATAGAACAGAAATGGCAGCTCACCTCTGATTACGATGGCTGGGAATGGGAGTATAAAGGAGGTCCTCCCAGATTGCAGTTCCTAGGGCTTCCACTAGAAGTCAACAGTCGTTAGAAAGAGTTTCAGGCTTGTTTTTTGAAAAATGAGCTAGAATTTGTAGTTTTTCTAAGTGGCTCCCATTTTGGCTGTAGTGTTTGTTGCGCGTTCCGGTGAGGGCTTGCACTTAGTTATGTATCTCCGGTAATGGTCTCCGGTATTCTCCGTCTTAAATGTTATCGTTTATTTACATATTAGGGTACCTGAGGATTGATTAGGAATGTTGTTTGATATGTTTGGAAGAAGTTTATTGGTAACTTACGGGATTTATTTGTATGCATTTTGATCGAGGGAAACCGGTGGATTACGGAGTCAAGCTCGCCAATGAAACTTACTGTTTAGGGATATAAGGGACTTTATCGAACAAAAGTACCATTTTTTATGTAGCTGGGACCCTTGTGATTGCAACCAGATGAAGATCTTCAAAGGTAAGTGATTTATTTTATCGCTATTTCTGACTTTCGTGATGCATCTGCTTGGTTGGAAAATGTATGTAATGCTTTTGTGTGCGGGGCGCTGTCCTCAGATAATCTCATGGTGTGCTTTTGCCATAAAGCCTTGACGAAATGGCTGGATTAACAAGAAGTTAAGCTTTTAAATGATGTATGACACTTGTATTTTCATGAATGTTTAATATTACGATTTCTGTCATTTGAATTTGGCACTCTGCAATTTCACCGGATGTTGTCGAGGTGGGACGCTAGAGTCCCAATGACCAGTAAGAAGTTAATGGTTCTCCCATCGATCAGGTTCCCACCTATAAATATCTGGGCTTTTGGATTGACAAGGAGACAACGTTTAAAAAACATACTGATGAGTTAGCTAAAAAGCTAAGATTTAAAGTGGGCTTTGTTTTAGAAAAAGACCTTGCCTCTCCATAACACAGGAGGTTGGTGGCATCTTGATTGGGGAGGACGGGCCCGTGGTAATGGCTGGAGTGGAATGAGTGGTTTCCATGTGTTTGATGCCATTCCATTTGCTCTGTTCCAGACATTATTATGAGCTGTCTTCCCCTCAGCAGCCTCCACTGCTCCCTAAACAGCAGGAAGTAGATTGTATCATCAACTTTCCTGCCAGTTCTTGACTATGGTGACACAATTTACCAGAATGCAGCAGCCACTACTCTTAACCTTTGGAAGCCGTCTACCTTAGTGCCCTTTCCTTTATCACAGGTGACAGTTTTAATACTCATCACTGCATCCTCTATCAAAAGGTTGGCCGGTCCTCATTAAAGTCCCGCAGATCACTTCCTTATTGTTTACAAAGCTATCGACCTACCTAACTTTGTTTTTGAAGTATAAAAACATGAGCTACCAAACCCGCCAATCAGTCATGGGTGAACATGGAGTACAGGAGGGGGCTGAGCACGCACCCCTGTGGGGCCCCCATGTTGAGGATCAGCGTGGCGGAGGTGTTGGTCCAACAGCCTTGCGAGGGTTATCATGCTTAAATGACTTACTCACATTGGCCACGGAGAACCAGAGCACACACTTTATAACTGATTGTAAATAACAAACTGATAAATATGGACATTTGACAGTCTTTTTACCCTGAAATCAAACTGAAAGAAAGGTTATATATTTCCTGCTGTAAACAGCAAGTCTGAGTAAGAAGATGCAGACAAACCCAGTGGTCTGATAGTAATACACACACAGCTCTGCTCTGAATGGCCATTTATAAATTTGGACAGCAGTTCACTGACCTATTACTAACAAGAGACACACACACACACACAGACACACACTAATGAGGCGCAAAGTCACTGCCATTCATCCAACCACTTATCTCCTGACCGACCGCACTTGACCACTTGAGCCTGATTACACCACAGTTCACTAACGTTCAGGCTGACTAACTACAGTCCACTGTACTTAGAGTAAGTATAACTACATACCATACTGTAGCTTCAACATGGAGGACTTTTTACACTTGCTCTATCCTCTGTTCAAACTGGGGGGGGGGTAAAAAATGTCAGCTCACAACCAAATGACCACTTTAAACAGAAGGGACAGACTCTTTACCTTTTTTTGATTAAACAATTAAGCAAAACATAATTCAAAGCACACAGTGCTTTCAATAGGTCAACTCCAAGGAATTGTCAATGGCCCAGTGAAAATCAAATCCACAAAATAGCCAGTACACACAAGCAGACCAACCCACAGACTCCTGCCTGAGCGAGTCAACCTTAATGTCTACGGCATGAGGGTGCGAGCCTCCACGTAGCCGTGATTGGTCTGTATCAGCACGTGGGCCTGTGTGACAACAAATGTAGTAGTCAGAATGGATCACAATTTGTAGTGAACTTTAAAGTAATTCACAGTGGGGATCGAAATGTATCATAATATAGTTATTTTAGAGTCCAAAACAGGGTCCATAAAAAAATGTTGGGCCATTCTGGTGATCATAATTTGCATAGGCTTCCTAGGGCAGACCAGGGCTTTTGGCACCACTAGGTTATTAGGCAGTAGACGACCAGCTGAGCTCCTGACTTCATGCTCCAGCCGGGCACTGGGGGCCTGTTTAAGACAAAACCTTGGATCAGTTTTTAGTCACCCTACTATGGACTACAGCTGACCACCACTAGTCAAGGGTTTCTATGGTGACTAGTCCAGCTTTGCATGAGAGAGCGAGAGAGAATTGGAGAGACTTCTCTACTACATTGCCTCTCAAGACAAGTGGTAGACCGTTCAAAATATAGTTGAATTACACAATATATGATGTTCCACGATATACGCTTGCTGTTATTCCAGAAAGCTCACCAGGCAGTATGTGGCTGAGCGATGAGGAGATCTTGATAATTTATTGTTAAAACGAGAGGCTGCCTGGATCTTTAACTTAAAGACCCTTGCTCCCTTCGGTCTCAAAGTAGACTTTGATCTGAAGCCATTTTTGTGATTATTGTGACTTTGCCATTGTAATTGTTTGTAAGCTTGTGTAGTCAAATTCATTTATGATCATATGCTATCCATTTGTTGTTTGTATGCTGTTCTTTGTATGCCATTTTAATATTTGATAATTAACCAATGATATTAGGCCACGCTTGGCCATGATTACAGACACCTGTGTCTTTTGACACTACAGAAACGAGTCATCCCGCAGTGTTTGTGATTATACCGATGAAGACAGCTTGGCTGTCAAAACGTTGGTAATTACATTTTTTGCAGCTGAGCTCCTAGAATGTTTTATTTTCAAGTTTTCTACTCCGCTAGCCAGCACCTCGCCTAAATAGGTGCGTTTCTTTTTCTTCTAGATTGAGCGATGAGGAGAAACTTAAATGTTTTTTTTGTCCATTGTGAATTACCATTTGCATAATATTTAGATACCATGTGTTTGCCAAATAAACCATGAGTGTTTGATGGTAGATTTAAGTTGTCTGTGGTTTTTTTATTCTCACTGTTACTTTTTCACTATTATGATTTGCATGATTTATGTTACGGGTCTTGTTTCCATCCCCCCTAGACTGCAGGGCCAAAGGGATTTGGAACAACGACACCTTGTCAGCTCGGGGATATGAAATTTCAACCTTTCGGTTACTGGTCCAATGCTCTAACCACTAGGCTACCCTGCCGCCCCAAACACACATCTACAATTCTTTGCTAGGTAAAACACGCCTTAGCTCACTGGTCACCATAGCAGCACCCACCCGTAGCAGGTATATTTCACTGGTCATCCCCAAAGCAAACTCCTCTTTGGCCGCCTTTCCTTCCAGTTCCCTGCTGCCAATGACTGGAACTAATTGCAAAAATCACTGAAGCTGGAGTCGTATAGCTCCCTCACTAACTTTAAGCATCAGCTGTCAGAGCAGCTTAACGATCATTGCACCTGTACACAGCCCATCTGTAAATAGCCCACCCAACTACCTCATCCCACATTTTCTTTAAAAAAAATGTTTTTCTCCTTTGCACCCCAGTATCTCTACTTGCAGATTAATCTTCTGCACATCTATCACTCCAGTGTTTAATTGCTAAATTGGCATTTCGCCACTATGACCTATTTAATGCCTTTACCTCCCTAATCTTACTACATTTGCACACACTGTATATAGATTTTTATTGTGTTATTAACTGTATGTTTGTCCCATGTGTAACTCTGTTTGTGTCACTTTGCTTTATCTTGGACAGGTAGCAGTTGTAAATGAGAACTTGTTCTCAACTGGCCTACCTGGTTAAATAAAGTTGAAATATTTTTTTTTGCTAGACTGGATTCAAATGCCTTCTGTTAAATTTGTGCATTTATTTATTTTTATGTTATGTATATATTTTTTTACTGCTCTAGGGATATAATTGTTTTATTTACTATTATGTATTGGTTTTTATCTTAAATTAATTCATTCTTAATGCAATGCGCACTGCAGAGAACACCGGAAGAATTATCACTGAATTATTGTAGTGTTTGTTTGTGTCAATTAATCCCGCAAGAGATGGGTTGCCAGCTGGCGATTTGACACGAAAAGAAAACAATATTCATGAATTCATACACACTCTCCTGTCTATTACACCGTCAACATTTAACTTCACATGTTGGAACGATATGACATTCTGATTTAAGAGGAAATATACTATACTTGTGCTGAAAAATATCTTAACGTTGACTGCTTTGTTCTCTTGTTTCTTACAATGCTTTAAAAAAAACGCTTTTGGTCGCTCTGATAAAATACTTTGTTTTACATATGAGTTCTGCAACTAATTCCAGGTTAGATTATCACGGGAGGGAACATTCTTCCTCTCCTTTTGGTCTTAGGCACTCCAGGCTCGAACTGACTGTTTATTCAAAATATATTTGTTCTGGACTGTCAATATTTGGTTGTCGGAACTAACACCAGTAAACCAAAAACGGGTGTAGGGTTTAGTGATACCTCTTCACAGGGTCCCTCACCCACTATTCTAATCTCTCCCGTGAGTACCGCTTTGTGAATGAGCTGAAGACCTTGATCTGGGCCCAGTCACTGCAGCGAGAGGTACACTGACCTGGCCACTGTAGACAACAGACATGATCGTAGACAGGGGTTACAATATGATGTTATGAACAGCTGCAGGGGGTCTATGGTAGGCAGTCACTGGAGTGATGGCGAAACAAGTAACACGGAGTCCTGTGTGGTCATGACGAAATGTCTGACAGCAGATATTCCAGTGAACATTTATTCATCAGCTACGAGGGTGAGAATCAATTCATATTTTCTGCTCTCAAAAGCTACAATCACCCAGACATTTTTACAATTCGCTTATTTATACTGATTTATAAAAACACAACAGTATTTCAACTGCTTGCTCAACTACAGCAGAATAATGTTTACATAGGAGAGGCTATGGGCTGCAGAGCGGTTTAAAGCTACTGCAGTGCAGAGACAACCCCACAGACCTGGCCAGCGTGACTAACCAGGATGAGAACGACGAGATAGCTGGTGACCCGGTGGTGTGGATTAGCCTGTACAGGACGTGGTCAAACTGGATCGAGTGACAACCCCAGTAACTGTCTATTCTGGCCACTGGGCGGAGAACTGTGTCGCATTTGGCATCAAAGGCAGATGGGTACTGTGACACCGAAAAGGCCTTCTTTTGCTGCGGGGGTGAGTGATCTCCTCTACAGTGAGGAACCGGGCTTTCCTGCAAAACGCAAAATAAATATACTCCTTTACAGAATATTAAGCATAGATAATCTCCCCCTGTAACACGAAATGGCTTAATGCCATAGATTCAAATCAAACACAACCTTTATCTGACTCATATGATGTGCTAAAAGATCAATCATATTCCACAAATCATGGTGGTGGTTAATTCATTCCATTTGATGCCATTTCAATGAATTCCATTTAAAACATTCCTGTTTATTCCTTAGCCTCCAAAAACCAAGAGGCATTTAATGAGAGTGGAGCTGACCCTAGACTCTGATCTGGAACTGAATGATCCTGCTGTGAAGGAGGCCATCTTACAGCAGGCAAGTCTCAACCTCTTTATCAACGGCCAGCTAACTAAGAACACATGCAGTCACTTTAAATAAAATAAGTGTCCAATATATAGACAGAGTAGACCTACAGTATAAAACGATTGGAAGTCACTGAATCATCCCACTGAATCCTCATACAGGGCTCAGACATCAATATCATTTTATTGAAATGGTGTGGAAACCATGTTGATTCAACCAGTGTATGCCCAGTAAGATGTAATTTGACACTTCTGTTCAGATAAAGATGACACTGGAAGATAAAGGGAAGACTGGTATCTGTATAGACACCAGTTGTTTCCCACATGATGATCGTATAAGGAATCATTGTTACTGTTGTGCAGTCTCTATTATTACAACTATAAACTGAAAATACATATGGTGAAAATATATGAAAAGGGTAATATTCTTTGATGAGGTAAATAGATACTCAAAAACGGTTTGAGTCAACATTGTTTCCACATTTCAACAACAAAAAATATACACCACCGTTCAAAAGATTGGGGTCACTTAGAAATATCCTTGTTTTTGAAAGAACAACTTTTTGTCCATTAAAATAACATCAAATTGATCAGAGATACAGTGTAGACATTGTTAATGTTGTAAATTACTTTTGTAGCTGGAAATGGCATTATTGATATGGAATATCTACATAGGCGTACAGAGGCAATTATCAGCAACCAACCAAGTTTATCATTTTAAAAGGCTAATAGCTCATTAGAAACCCCTTTTGCAATTGTTAGCACAGCTAAAAACTGTTTCTCTGTCCAGTGTCTGTGTTCTTTTGCCCATCTTAATCTTTTCTTTTTATTGGCCAGTCTGAGATATGGCTTTTTCTTTGCAACTGCCTAGAAGGCCAGCATCCCGGAGTCGCCTCTTCACTGTTGATGTTGAGACTGGACAGAGGAACTCTGCCTAGAAGGCCAGCATCCCGGAGTCGCCTCTTCACTGTTGATGTTGAGACTGGACAGAGGAACTCTGCCTAGAAGGCCAGCATCCCGGAGTCGCCTCTTCAATGTTGATGTGGACAGAGGAACTCTGCCTAGAAGGCCAGCATCCCGGAGTCGCCTCTTCACTCTTGATGTTGAGACTGGACAGAGGAACTCTGCCTAGAAGGCCAGCATCCCGGAGTCGCCTCTTCACTGTTGATGTTGAGACTGGACAGTTTCTTGGCAATTTCTCGCATGGAATAGCCTTCATTTCTCAGAACAAGAATAGTCTAACGAGTTTCAGAAGTAAGTTCTTTGTTTCTGGCCATTTTGAGCCTGTAATCGAACCCACACATGCTGATGCTCCAGATACTCAACTAGTCTAAAGGCGGCCCGTTTTAATGCTTCTTTAATCAGCACAACAGTTTTCAGCTGTGCTAACATAATTGAAAAGGGGTTTTCTAATGATCAATTAGCTTTTTAAAATGATAAACTTGGATTAGCTAACACAACGTGCCATTGGGACATAGGAATGATGGTTGCTGATAATGGGTCTCTGTACGCCTATGTAGATATTTCATATCAAATCTGCTGTTTCCAGCTACAATAGTCATTTTCAATGTCTACACTGTATTTCTGATACATTTTATGGATTTTTTTAATGGACAAAAAATGTGCTTTTCTTTCAAAAACAAGGACATTTCTAAGTGACCCCAAACTTTTGAACGGTAGTGTAGATGTGATCATGCTGAATCAACATGGTAAACTGATTAGATTTTTTTAAAGTAATCAATATAAGGGAATTTTGTATTTTTTTCAACCATCTTTTAACCTAAATCCAATGACATGGTGATATTGTTTGTTGGTTTTACGTTTTATTTTTACCTTTACTTAACTTGGCAAGGGAGTTAAGAACAAATTGTTATTTTGAATAACGTCTAGGAAAAGTGGGTTAACTGCCTTGTTCAGGGGCAGAACAACAGATTTTTACCTTGTCAGCTCAGGGATTCGATCTTGCAACCTTTCGGTTATTAGTCCAACGCTCTAACCACTAGGTTGTCTACCTGCCGTTAGTTGACAACTCAACCAAATGTAAATCAAAACTAGACGTTGAACTGATGTCTGTGCCCAATGGGTACCGACATCACTACATTATGCAATGTAGTCTTTCTTTTTTTGGTCATTTCACAGATGCTCTTATGCAGAGCGACTAATGTATGTGAGTGCATACATTTTCATACTGGTCCCCCGTGTGAGTGAGTCGAACCCACAAACCTGCCGTTGCAAGCACCATGCTCTACCAACTGAGCGACACGGGACAAGTAAGTTACAATTAACTTGAGAATCACGTTCTCAGCTCAAACGATGAGGACAGTTGATTTAAAGACAAAGGAGTAAAGGGTAACAGTTAATTCATTTGAATTAATAAAGGAAAACCCTGAATAGCATAGTAGTATTCCCCTGAGTGAGCTTTATTCACATTGCTACAATTAATAGTCAGCAGTTTTAAGGTAGCCACACACATACACAGCACGCTGCCTTTGTTACGTTGAGAGTGTTTGTCTGAATGTGGTTCCAGCTGAGAGGGGTTAAAATCTGATTGAGTCGATATCACTGGAGAATTGGGCAAGCAACACAAAGCCTATAGGGACCGTCTCTCCTTCCCTGTCTGTCTGCAGCCATGAGTTGAAATAGAATTGAATAATCTGAATCCTTACTGGTGAATGTTCACCAACTCAATACTCACTGTATCGTTAAATCCCCACGCATTGCATTCAGATACACCGGGGTTAGGCAGGGTATTACCATCTCTACGTTAAAAGTAATATGCCAAAATACCCCTAGAAAGGATCAAACAAGTATACCACATTGGGTGGGGAGGTATTAGGTAGAGCTGGGTCCAAATAGCATTTATTTTCTTTCAAATACTTTGGGTGCGTTCATTTCGAAAGATAACAAATACTATCTGGACCCAGGTCAGGGTGCAAGGCTAGAGTGTGGGGAGTGAGTTGGCCTGGGGTGGTGTTAGGGAAAGCCGTGTCGTCATTGTGATACAGTATATGTGTCAGTGTGTGTCGTCCAGCCCAGCCCAGTGTGCGTCCAGCCCCCATGTCAGCAGTCCCAGCCCCACTCATACATCATGCAGGTCGTTAGCAGAGGATCAGCCTGGACCTTTGGCCGCGGCACCACGGAGCACCGCCGACAGAGCACAGTGAAAGCCCCAGGCTCTGTCACTCAGTGTCACTTATACGACTATTTATCTGCTCTATCTGCCTTTGGCCCCACTGTCTCTCTGCCTCGGGGTCACTCTCACACACACACACACACACACACACACACATGCATCCTCTCTGTCGTACTGGGATCCTAATGAATAATGGATGAGGCTGTACTCAGCGTTCAGATATTAATGGGGCTGAAAATAACAGGGAGGACCATCCTTTGTGCTGGCAGCCATACTGCTCTGACTTACAAGATCTCTCTTCCTCTTCCTCTTCCTCCTCTTTCTCTGCCGTGCTGATCAGACTGCCTCACAGGATCTCTCCTCTTTCTGCTTTTCCTGTGCCTGTCGGGCTGGACACTAATTCACACTGGCACGCTCTGCCCCCTTCTCTCACCTCTGTGCCTCTCACTCCTCTAACCCTCTCTCCTCCCATATCCATGTCTCACCCCTCTCCCTCTCAATTTCTCCTCTCTCTCTCCTCTTACTCCTTCCCTCTCCCCAAATCATATCTCACCGTCATGCACTTTTTTTCCCAGCCAGATAATGAAGACTTACTCTTCTCCACATCCTCAGGGTTGTCACTGTGAGGTCAGGGTTCATTGAATTTAGTTTTACAGGAGATATGAAAAGAGAAATGAAAAGCTGACCAGGGCTATAGATAAGTTGGCCATTGTCTGGTCTCTCTCGGTTTCTCTTTCTCTCATTCAAGGATGTTGCATTGGGTCATTGTCCTGTCTTTCTTCCAACTCCTCCATGATCTGTCCATCTTGGCCAGAGACAGCATCGTTGCCAGAATGCTTTAGTGGTGAAGCCTAAAAAGTAGAGTTTGTCATTGTTCTCACTATCACTTAGAACCAGGATAGGCTGGGGTTGCATGTTCCAGGATGGGTCTGCCAGTTAACTCCCGCATGGCAGAGAGTGAGGCCTGGCCCTCTGTCTCTCTCCCTAACTCTTTGTCTTACAACCAGGCCAAAAAGCACAGACGAGTGGGCACAGCCTGGCTAACCCTAGCCTGGGTGCCAGTCTGGTTTCTGCTCTCAATAATGGCACACCATTGTCACATTTGGCAAGTTACCGACAGGTTGGCTAAAGCAGGAATAGATTAGCACCAAAAGATACAGTATCTGCACACTACAGGTGAAAATCATTCACTTTTAAAGTCTCTTGCAGGAGAAATTCAGATCATAAATTATTTTCTTTGAGAAAACATTATTGAGACAGAGAATTCAATAATTTTGAGACAATTTGCACAGAAAGCTCATTAGGCTTCTTTCCCCAATTCTGCATGTTGTCTGATTGTTCTTTGTCAAGGTGACACAAAATGGATGTCCAGTCATCCACCTGTCTCTGAATTAGGCGTTAAAAAGTCGGAAATAGGCCTACAATAAGTTTCCGTTTGTTTTCTATTGGGTGAATAGGTTTTGAGCATTGAAGGAAAAAACTAGTGTCTTTAAAAATATATTTTAAATAAGAAGCCGAGTATATTTTCCAAAGTTAAAATGGCACAATTTTTTTCTCGGATGGGAATACATTTCAGTTAATTACGTGCAAAACCCCTCACGCACACATCTCTCATCCAACGCCATCTCCGTGAGGACAAAGAAAAAAAAACAAAGGAGAGAGAAAAACAAACATTAAAAAATGTAAAATAAAGATACCAGCTCAGCTGAAGCGACGGCATCATAGCGTCTAATCAGCCGGTTTGCCTGTGCCTTCAGTGTGAGCAAGCCGCATCGTGGCGCTTCCATCTGATCAGTGCGCTCCCCCATCGCGCTCGCTCCCGCCCATGAGCTGCGGGTCAGTATTTGGTGAGTAGGCTGTCGCCTTTATACCCACAACCCTCACCCTCATTACCATGCAGTGGAAGTGTGTGTGTGTGGCAGGGAAAATGCACCCCAGGACTAGCCTAGAGGGGCACGTAGATTCATGGCCTCTGCTGGGATGCGGAGTGCAACGGTGGGGGGCTGCTGTTACTGTGTGTGTGTGTGTGTGTGTGTGTGTGTGTGTGTGTGTGTGTGTGTGTGTGTGTGTGTGTGTGTGTGTGTGTGTGTGTGTGTGTGTGTGTGTGTGTGTGTGTGTGTGTGTGTGTCAGGGAAAATGCACCCCAGGACTAGCCTAGAGGGGCACGCAGATGCATGGCCTCCGCTGGGATGCGGAGTGCAACTATAGGGTTTCTAACGGTGGGGGACTGCTGTTGCTCTGTGTGTGTGAGAGTGTGTGTGTGTGTGCTTGTGTCAAAGAGACAAGAGAAGCATCAAGTGACTCCTGTGTGCCTCAAGGTCACAGAGAGAGAGGTAGCGGGTGTGTCTCTGCTGAGCCACGTTGCGTTGCGGGGTAAACAACAAACTGAGCCTGTTAGATCTCATCACCCTCATCGCAATCCTCATCACAACGCTGCGTTATGCTGATTTGTTATGGAGAGGAGAGGATGTTTGCTTCTCTGCGCTGAACTTTCTTCTGGTTGTGTTGTGAGAGGGGTGGAGTGATGGCCTGTCACAGAGTGCATGTGTGTTTATGGACAGTGTGCAGTGAGTGTGTTGAACTCTGAGGGATTGAGGCTGTACATAGTGATCATTAGGTCTCTGTTTGCTAATATTGGCCTTTATATGACTTCAACCAACACTTTTCCATCTTCGTTCATTATCATGAATGTATATTTCACTCATTTCACAATGCATATTTACTCAGCGTAGAACAAAATGTTAGATATGCAGTGAAATGATTAAGTTCACATTGTCTATTTATTATGTTATGTCAAAACAACTTCTCACAACCGTCTCCATGTAAACCACTTCCAACTGCATCATGCACAACACTGAGTTAAAGGAGAAATCTATATATTTTCTGTAAATTATATAATAGAAGGGTCCAGACACTTGTTTTGATTTCACTTGTTTTTGACACAACAAAAACTGCAACCAGCGATTCATTTCCTTATCCTTATTGTGCAGTACGGGGGCTCTGAAAAAAACAAATGAACAAATGCTCCAAAAACACTCAAATACATCCTTTGAAAAATGGAAACGCTGTCAGTATAGTGATGCTTTAGATGTTGTACACATGAAATGTTGTCATTCCGAACTTTGTCCGCAATGTTATATTCGACTTTGTGCGACTCAAGCCATTTCCCCTATCCAGTTGTTCCATTTTCCATGTAGCTTGCTGCTACAGGAAAGTGACAAAATAAAGGAAATACCAAGAGAAATGGTCTTAACACGGCGTTGGGCCACCACAAAGCGCCAGAACAGCTTGAATGCTCCTTAGCCTAGATTCTACAACTGTCTGGAACTTTCTGTGTGGAAGCACCTGCTTGTAATACCTTGTAGCCCTAATTTACTAAAGTGTTGCCTTTTATGTTGGCAATTACCTGTAGAATGGACGGAGAGGTATCGCTCGAGTCGCAAGAAAATTGAATATTACATTGCGGACAAAGTTCAGAATGACACAATTTCATGTGTACAAGATATAAAGACCTGTATCACTATACTGAGAGCTTTTCAGTTTCTAAAAGGACACATTTGGGTGCTTTTGGAGCATTCATTCATGTTCTTTCAGAGCGAACATTCTGCCCAACAAGGACGAGGAAATGAATCACTGGTTGGGGATACGTTTCTCAAAAACAAGTGAAATAGCAAACTAATTGTCTCAGGGCGCTTCTATAACATGTACATCAAAAATAGAGCTTTGGTTGTAAAAAAAAAAGAAGCTAAGTTCACCTTTAACATAGTGCCCCAGGTCCTGCCTTTCAATTGCCCTTGTCTTAACTTCTTAACTGAGCATGTTCCATTAAGTATGGCTTGATGTTATTGATCAAATATAGTGAAACCTTTCAGCAGCAAACAATCACTACAGTAAAATGTCCTCTCTCTCTTTCACACACACACATCCGCACACACATAGAAAGAGATGGGTAAAGCAGCTACGGAAAGCGTTGAAGCCAGGAAAAGGGTGTTAATTGGAGTTTGGGGGTGAAGGTAGTGTATGTCAGGCCCATAAGCACAGATCTAGGATCATCTTACTGTAACTGCAGGCTCAGCTGTAACTGCAGGCTCAGCCCTGTGTGGCATGAAATAAAATACAATAAAAAAATTAGCACATGTGCCGAAATACAACAGGAAATGCTTTCTTACAAGCCCTTAACTAACAATGCAGTTTTAATGAAAATAAGAGTTAAGAAATATAATTACAAAATAAACTAAAGTACAACATAAAAGAGCAACAATAAAATAATAATAACAACGAGGCTATATACAGGGGGTACCGTTACCGATTAGTCGAGGTTTATATGTACATGTAGGTAGGGGTAAATTGATTACGCATGGATAATAGAAAATAAACAGCGAGTAGCAGCAGCATAAAAGGGGGGTTTAATGCAAATAATCCTGGTACCATTTGATGACCTATTCAGGGGTCTTATGGCTTGGGAAAGGAAGCTATTAGGAAGTCTTTTGAACCTAGATTTGGCGCTCCGGTACCACATGCCGTGAGGTAGCAGGGAGAACAGTCTGTGACTAGGGTGGCTGGAGTCTTTGACAAATTTTAGGGCCTTCCTCTGACACCTCCAGGTATAGAGGTTCTGGATGGCAGGAAGCTTGGCCCCACTACCCTCTATAGCGCCCTACAGTCGGAGGCAGAGCAGTTGCCATACCAGGCGATGATGCAACCAGTCAGGATGTTCTCGATGGTGTAGCTGTAGAACTGTTTGAGGATCTGAGGATCCATGCCAAGTCTTTTCAGTCTCTTGAGGGGAAATAGGTGTTGTTGTGCCCTCTTTGCGACTGTCTTGGTATGTTTGGCCCATCATAGTTTGTTGGTGATTTGGACACCAAGGAACTTGAAGCTCTCAATCTGCTCCACTACAACTCTTTCGATAGAATGGGAGCGTGCTCGGCCCTCCTTTTCCTGTAGTCCACGATCATCTCCTTTGTCTTGATCACATTGAAGGAGAGGTTGTTGTCCTGGCACCACACTTCCAGGTCTCTGACCTCTTTCCTATAGGCTGTCTCATTGTTGTTGGTGATCAGGCCTACCATTGTCGTTTGCAAACTTAATGAGGGTGTTGGAGTCGTGAGTCGCCATGCAGTCATGAGTGAACAGGGAGTACAGGAGGGGACTAAGCACGCACTCCCGAGGGGCCCCCGTGTTGAGGATCAGCGTGGCAGATGTGTTGTTGCCTACCCTTACCACCGGGCCAGCCCGTCAGGAAGTCCAGGATCCAGTTAGAGAGGGAGGTGTTTAGTCCCAGGGTCCGTAGCGTAGTGATGAGCTTTAAGGGTGCTATGGTGTTGAACGCTGAGCTGTAGTCAATGAACAACATTTTCACGTATGTGTTCCTTTTGTCCAGTTGGGAAAGGGTAGTGTTGAGTGCAATAGAGATTGCGTCATCTGTGGATCTGTTGGGGCGGTATGCAAATTGGAGTGGGTCTAGGATTTCTGAGATGATGGTGTTGATGTGAGCCATGAACAGCCTTTCAAATCACATCATGACTACAGATGTGAGTGCTACAGGTCGGTAGTCATGTAGGCAGGTTACCTTGGTGTTCTTGGGCACAGGGACTGTGGTTGTCTGCTTGAAACATGTAGGTATTACAGACTCGGTCAAGGACAGGTTTCAAATGTCAGTGAAGACACTTGCCAGTTGGTCAACGCATGCTCGGAGTACAAGTCCTGGTAATCCATCTGGTCCTGCATCCTTGTGAATGTTGACCTGTTTAAAGGTTGGCTACGGCGATCGTGATCACACAGTTGTCCGGAATAGCTGGTGATCTCATGCATGCTTCAGTGTCATTTAGCTCATCTGGTATGCTTGTGTCACTGGGCAGCTCGCGGCTGGGCTTCCCTTTGTAGTCCGTAATAATTTGTAAGCCCTGCCACATCCGACGAGTGTCGAAGCCGGTGCAGTAGGATTCAATCTTAGTCCTGTATTTACGCTTTGCCTGTTTGATGGTTCGTCTGAGGGCATAGCGGGATTTCTTATAAGCGTCCGAGTTAGAGCTCTACCCTTTAGCTCAGTGCGGATATTGCCTTTAATCCATGGCTTCTGGTTGGGGTATGTACGTATGGTCACTGTGGGTACAACCTCATCGATGCGATTATTGACGAAGCCGGTGACTGATGTGGTATACTCCTAAATGTCATTGGATGAGTCCCGGAACATATTCCAGTCTGTGCTAGCAAAACAGTCCTGTAGCTTAGCATCTACGTCATCTGACCACTTCCGTATTAAGCGAGTCACTGGTACTACCTGCTTTCGTTTTTGCAGGAATCAATAGTTTATTCCCCCTCTTGTTGGACATGTAACATGCAGGTAGAAATTAGGTCAAATGGATTTAAGTTGCCCTGGCCACTAGGGGCGCCACCTCTGGATGAACATTTTCTTGTTTGCTAATTTGGCTTTATACAGCTCGTTGAGTGTGGTTTGTGGTGGTAAATAGACAGCTACGAAACATATAGACAAACTCTCTTGGTAAATAGTGTGGTCTACAGTTTATGAGATACTCTACCTCAGGAGTGCAAAACCTCAAGACCCCTTGTCTTTTCGGGGCAGCTGTTCTGTCTTGCCGATGCATGGAAAAACCAGCCAACTGTATATAATCCATGTTGTTGTTCAGCCACGACTCAACGAAACATAAGATATTACAGTTTTTAATGTCCCGTTGGTAGGATAGTCTTGAACAGAGCTCATCCAGTTAATTCTCCAATGATTGCACGTTGGCCAATAAGACGAATGGTCGAGGCGGGTTACTCACTCGCCACCGAATTCTCACAAGGCACCCCGAACTGCGTCCCCTGTATCGGCGTCTTCTCTTCATGCGAATTATGGGGATTTTGGCCTGGGTCGCGTATCTCGAGTAAATCCTTTGCGTCCGACTCGTTAAAGAAAAGTAATCCACTGTTCTGATATTCAGAAGCTCTTTTCAGTCGTAAGAGACGGTGGCAGAAACATTATGTACAAAATAAGTTACAAACAACACAAAAAAAACACAAAAAATAGCACAATTGGTTAGGAGCCCATAAAACAGCAGCCATCTCATACGGCGCCACTGGGAGGGGTTTAGTTTACTGGAGATCATAACAGAGTTACAGAATGCACACCACGAGAGACAATGTGTATACACAAACACACAACGGGGTCGGGGAATAACGGATTACAAAGAAACTAACAACTGTAATCAGTTACGTTACCAGCAAAAATACTGTAATCAGGTTACAGATGCTTTTGAAAAACTATGAAAGCTTTCTGTTTTCTCAATGACATTCAATTCAGCATTGAAAAGTTCAAGTTTGTTTTAGAAAGTAACCTACTCCACCATGACACACACACAGACGGTGGAAGACAGGGTACTAAAGCAGGAACTTGAATTAGAGTTGGACAGTGTGGAGAAATTAGTAGGTTTGTTGTGCATTACATTTTAGTCAGTGAAAGCAACATATTTCTTCAAAAGCTCCGTTGTACCTCCAGAGTAAACGAAGACGCATTAAATTCAATCCATTCTAATTCCTTTTTACAGTCCTGTTACATGAATTTCAGATTTTGCATTTGATTGTGATGTCACCGGTTGATGTAGCCATTCTCTTTGAGTGTCTGCCTCCTCGGTCTTCCTCTGACTAACCTCCCTCCATCTTTGAACATGTGTCTTTAGGGCCATGGTAAGTCAGACTGACAGAAGTGGTTATTTTGGGACAGCTCAATAGCCAGTTTACGAGCCAACTACTTATTTTCTAGACCCAGACACATGTGACAGTGACAGTGAAGGAAATCCTTTAGGAAGTCTGGCATACAGGCTGAAATATAGGAGGCCTAAGGAGGCCGTAAAACTGCCTGATGGTAATAACCAAGGTTAATTATAGTTTTATGTTTTTATTTCTATTAGTTTTAAGATTTTTTTTATTTGAAATTAAGTTTAGTTTCAGTTAGTTTAGGCCGTCATTGTAAATAAGAATTTGTTATTAACTGACTTATCTTATTAATTAAAAAATAAAAAGTTTTCAGATCTAGTTTTAATAGTTTTTATTTAGTTTAAGTTCAAAAAAAATAATATATATATATATTTTTTATTTTAACCTTTTTTTTCCACCCCAATTTCATGGTATCCAATTGGTAGTTACAGTCTTGTCTCAATACTACAACTCCCTACGGACACGGGAGAGGCGAAGGTCGAGAGCCATGCGTCCTCCGAAACACATCCTGCCAAGCCACACTACTTCTTGACACACTGATCGCTTAACCCGGAAGCCAGCCGCACCAATGTGTCTGAGGAAAGTCAGCTTGCAGGTGCTCGGCCCGCTACAAGGAGTCACTAAAGCAAGTTGAAACCCTCCCCTAACCCGGACGACGCTGGGCCAATTGTGCGCCGCCTCATGGGTCATGGCCAGGTGTGACACAGCCTGGGATCAAACCCGAGGCTGTAGTGACGCCTCAGCACTGCGATGCGCCACTCGGGAGGCTCTATTTCATTTTTATGTGATTTATCTTCCGTTTAGTTTTGGTGTTAGCGATAGAAAGAAGCCGACGCATCGGAGGCTAGCCATTTGTGTTTTGTTTTTTTCGGTCACTTCTTGCAACTGTGGGTCAGTAATGTATAAGGTGATGGGTTAGGTCATAGGTTAGATTAGGTTTAAAGGTAGACTCAGCGAGAGGACGTAGATGCACAAAGTAAACAGTAGTAATGGGTCAATTTCCATAACAACCAGAGGGGTATACTATGGTACATGCTAGATCTACTCAGAGTTTTCTAAAGCTAGCCAGCTTCAGTTAGCTTCACATTCCAGTTGAGGCTTGTTGAATGCCGAACTCTTCGTTGAGACAGTGCTGCAACATCAAGCCATGGGAGTGTCAGTTCTACATTTTTATTTGTGCCGAAATCAAAGTGAAAGAAAAGTTATTTAGCAAATTCAGCAGGCTATGGTGTGAAATATCTTTAGAAGTGCAGTCTTTATTTTAGATTCCATCTTTGGTGTGCTTATCAATGCACAAGCACCTTTTTTTTCCCCAACCCTATCGATAAAATCATTGTATTAAGTCATAGAAACGTTTTATTGTGCCTGAAGTTTCAAATGCATTCTGTCATTACTACATGTATAATGTGATAAGTAGTCATGTAAAAATACCGAACAAACACATTTTTTGTATTAATAAAATATTTTATCTGTCATCTTTCTCAAATGAAAAAGAAGATGACGCATCTTTGCAAGAGGCAGGGAATCTGATTTCATTGGTCCTCAACTCGCGGCTCAGACATAAATGGAGTTATCCTGCCCTGGAGCAGGTTAGTCCTGATAAAAATTGCTGGTATAGTAATGTGCCTGGCTAAAAGGTGAGCCATTTGAGAGGTACTGGTTATCAAATAAAATAACATTTAATTGGTCACATACACATGGTTAGCAGATGTTAGTGCGAGTGCAGCAAAATGCTTGTGCTTCTAGTTCCAACAGTGCAGCAATATCTAACATGTACTCTAACAATTCCACAACAACTACATAAAACACACATATCTAAGTAAAGGAATGGAATAAGAATATATACATATAAATATATAGATGAGCAATAATAGTTGAACGAGTTGAAGTCAGAGTTGACCAAAGTCACCTCGCAAACCTCCTCAAACCAGTTATGTAGTACAGGGCTCAGGAGCATTGAAGGGCGTGCCTAAACTTCTCCACTGTTTTGGTCCCGTAGCTACTACGTTGTAGCACCACCTTTTAAAGTGTGTTGCCTTCTTGGGATAAAAATGTTGACTGCATGAACGTTGCAAAAATGATATGATCAAAGGTCATGAATCTTCTAGTCGGTTGCTTTAGACCCCCCCCCCCTAACTATTTTAGTTAGTTGTGGAGTCAAAGATAATAGTTTCAGTATAGTTTTAGTTTTCAAACTGATTTTTTTATTTTTTTATTTCAGTGAACTAATAATTGTTTTCATGATTAGTTTAAGTTTTAGTTTACTATAATAACTGTGCTGGACACATGACGTTAAAGTCACCTGTAAGAGGCCAGAAATTAAATCAAACACTTAGATTTTATCCTGATTTCTCAAAACGTAGTGTTTTTATTCAAAATGACCTCAATTGAAAGCAAAACAGAAACCAACATCCCAAAAATCCATGGTGTCCTTATCTTAGACTTACTGTCTCTCCTGACTGATCAACAGAAAGTGGGTTTGGGGTGAGTAAAGTCTCCCCCAGGAAGTGAAACCAGCTGTGTTGAGGGGTTGAGATGTGCCCCGCCACCACAACCACCTGTAAAGCCACATTGTGGATCAGGTTTCTTTTGAACCACTTTAACACAGCATTTGTTTCCAATAGTTACAGTTTGTGAAAACGCCAATTCCGGAAGGCTCCAGTGATGCTTCCGAATTCCGTTTACAGGTCTGGGGTTCTATAAACTCTGGTAGTGCTTCTGCACCAGGCCGTGCGTGTCTTTTAAAACCCCCTAACTGTTTTAGAGAGGTATTTGGCATTTTATTTTGGCAGCTTGTACTTCACTGTGTTCCCTCAGCGCTGGACTGACAACAATAGATTAAGGATAAGCAGTCATTGTGAGTGTGTGATAATGTTAGGGATTGACACCAGCTGCCAACTGGGCTATGCAGCTTATCAGTTAAAGGACGGATGTTACTGTACTGTAGATCGAAACGCTCGCTCTTTCTGTCTCTCTTTCTCACTCTTTCTGTCTCTCTTTCTCACTCTTTCTACCCCACACTCTCTCTCTAACATGTTCCCCTTTAGAGCACTGAGACCGACAGAAATGTTCAATTGAACCTGTTTATAGTTTATACAAGTTCATTAGGACACATAAAAAAGACCTTTTAACAATACCAGCTTTCAAATAATAAACCAGGGTATATATTCTTGAGGTTGGAGACATTTCCTGGTGAATCTTGTCAACTAGCAAACTAATATCTTTAAAGCTTTGGTTGCCATTCATGCACCACGAGAATTTCAAATGTGCGAATACTATTGATGAATCAGACAAAAAAAGGCTTTGGCTTCCTCCAAAACAACGTCATATTCCTACCTTTCCTCATCCACGTGGGACAAAATTATGAAAAAAAAGCTCTGTATTTTGCAAGACACATACTATATACAGTTGAAGTCGGAAGTTTAAATACACCTTAGCCAAATACATTTAAACATTTTTTTCACAATTCCTGACATATAATCCTAGCACAAAATCCCTGTCTTAGGTCAGTTAGGATCACCACTTTATTTTAACAATGTGAAATGTCAGAATACTAGCAGAGAGAATGATTTATTATGATTTTTCTTTTATTTCTTCAATCACATTCCCAGTGGGTCAGAAGTTTACATACACTCAATTAGTATTTGGTAAATTGTTTATCTTGGGTCAAACGTTTGGGTTAGCCTTCCACAAGCTTCCCACAATAAGTTGGGTGAATTTTGGCCCATTCCTTCTGACAGAGCTGGTGTAACTGAGCCAGGTTTGTAGGCCTCCTTGCTCACACACGCTTTTTCAGTTCTGCCCACATATCTTCTATGGGATTGAGGTCAGGGCTTTGTAATGGCCACTCCAATACCTTGACGTTGTTGTCCTTAAGCCATTTTTCCACGACTTTGGAAGTATGCTTGGGGTCATTGTCCATTTGGAAGACCCATTTGCGACCAAGCTATCACTTCCTGACTGATGTCTTGAGATGTTGCTTCAATATATCCACATCATTTTCCTTCCTCATGTTGCCATCTATTTTGTGAAGTGCACCAGACCCTCCTGCAGCAAAACACACCCAACAACACGATGCTGCCACCCCCGTGCTTCACAGTTGGGATGGTGTTCTTCGGCTTGCAAGCCTCCCCATTTTTCCTCCAAACATAACAATGGTCATTATGGCTAAACAGTTATATTTTTGTTTAATCAGACCAGAGGACATTTCTCCAAAAAGTACGATCTTCATCCTCATGTGCAGTGGCAAACCATAGTCTGGCTTTTTTTCTGGCGGTTTTGGAGCAGTGGCCCATCTTCAACTGTACATGTGCACTGGAATGGCATGTGTTTGTTTTTTTAAAGTAGGTCTTAAATCCTTGCAAAAATGCTAGAAGATTGGCTCATCAGATATCGTTTCCCAAAACCAATCTGTACTTTCTGCAGAAAAAAAGTCCCATCTGTCTCTAAAAATGCACTTTCTGGTAAATGCACCATGTGCCAAATCTTCCAACAGAGCAAGATCAGCCATTTCTCATTCGATGTTCCATTATCTCAGTCTTTCATTGTGTTTCAACAATGGTTTCACTTTCACACTTGTCTGTAATTTAACAAATTACTGTACTTTATATATATTTTTAGGGGGACGAGTGGGGGAGGTCTCGAGAGGCAATGGTAGTAGACCCATTTGGTTAATAGCCTCATAACAATGCTTACAGGCATTCCCAGAACATTAGCTAAAATTCCCATTAGATAAAACCCTAACATTAGGATAACATCCCAAAAACATGCAGTTTTTGATAACTATACATACAGTGGGGAGAATAAGTATTTGATACACTGATGATTTTGCAGGTTTCCCTACTTACAAAGCATGTAGAGGTCTGTAATTTTTATCATAGGTACACTTCAACTGTGAGAGATGGAATCTAAAACAAAAATCCAGAAAATCACATTGTATGATTTTTAAGTAATTAATTTTCATTTTATTGCATGACATAAGTATTTGATTACCTACCAACCAGTAAGAATTCCGGCTCTCACAGACCTGTTAGTTTTTCTTTAAGAAGCCCTCCTGTTCTCCACTCATTACCTGTATTAACTGCACCTGTCCACACACTCAATCAAACAGACTCCAATCTTTCCACAATGGTCAAGACCAGAGAGCTGTGTAAGGACATCAGGGATAAAATTGTAGACCTGCACAAGGCTGGGATGGGCTACAGGACAAGGCAAGCAGCTTGGTGAGAAGGCAACAACTGTTGGCACAATTATTAGAAAATGGAAGAAGTTCAAGATGACGGTCAATCATGCTCGGTCTGGGGCTCCATGCAAGATCTCACCTCGTGGGGCATCAATGATCATGAGGAAGGTGAGGGATCAGCCCAGAACTACACGGCAGGACCTGGTCAATGACCTGAAGAGAGCTGGGACCACAGTCTCAAAGAAAATTATTAGTAACACACTACGCCGTCATGGATTAAAATCCTGCAGCGCACGCAAGGTCCCCCTGCTCAAGCCAGCGCATGTCCAGGCCCGTCTGAAGTTTGCCAATGACCATCTGGATGATCCAGAGGAGGAATGGGAGAAGGTCATGTGGTTTGATGAGACAAAAATAGAGCTTTTTGGTCTAAATTCCACTCGCCGTGTTTGGAGGAAGAAGAAGGATGATTACAACCCCAAGAACACCATCCCAACCGTGAAGCATGGTGGTGGAAACATCATTCTTTGGGGATGCTTTTCTGCAAAGGGGACAGGACGACTGCACCATGTTGAGGGGAGGGTGGATGGGGCCATGTATCGCGCAATCTTGGCCAACAACCTCCTCAACACACAGCCATTAATGTCTAAACCGCTGGCAACAAGTGAAAATGTCCAAATTGGGCCCAATTAGCCATTTTGCCTCCCCGGTGTCATGTGACTCGTTAGTGTTACAAGGTCTCAGGTGTGAATGGGGGAGCAGGTGTGTTAAATTTGGTGTCATCGCTCTCACACTCCCTCATACTGAATGGTCACTGGAAGTTCAACATGGCACTTCATGGCAAAGAACTCTCTGAGGATCTGAAAAAAATAATTGTTGCTCTACATAAAGATTGCATGGGCTATAAGAAGATTGCCAATACCCTGAAACTGACCTGCAGCACGGTGGCCAAGACCATACAGCGGTTTAACTGGACAGGTTCCACTCAGAACAGGCCTCGCCATGGTCGACCAAAGAAGTTGAGTGCACGTGCTCAGCGTCACATCCAGAGGATGTCTTTGGGAAATAGACGTATGAGTGCTGCCAGCATTGCTGCAGAGGTTGAAGGGGTGGGGGGTCAGCCTGTCAGTGCTCAGGCCATACACTGCATCAAATTGGTCTGCATAGCATAGCCTCTTCTAAAGATGATGCACAAGAAAGCCCGCAAACAGTTTGCTGAAGACAAGCAGACTAAGGACATGCATTACTGGAACCATGTCCTGTGGTCTCATGAGACCAATATTAACTTATTTGGTTCAGATGGTGTCAAGCATGTGTGGCGGCAACCAGGTGAGGAGTACAAAGACAAGTGTGTCTTGCCTACAGTCAAGCACGGTGGTGGGAGTGTCATGGTCTGGGGCTGCATAAGTGCTGCCGGCACTGGGGAGCTACAGTTCATTGAGGGAACCATGAATGCCAACATGTACTGTGACATACTGAAGCAGAGCATGATCCCCTCCCTTCGGAGACTGGGCCACAGGGCAGTATTTCAACATGATAACGACCCCAAACACACCTCCAAGACAACCACTGCCTTGCTAAAGAAGCTGAGGGTAAAGGTGATGAACTGGCCAAGCATGTCTCCAGACCTAAATCCTATTGAGCATCTGTGGGGCATCCTCAAACGGAAGGTGGAGGAGTGCTAGGTCTCTAACATCCACCAGCTCCGTGATTTCGTCATGGAGGAGTGGAAGAGGACTCCAGTGGCAACCTGTGAAGCTCTGGTGAACTCCATGCCCAAGAGGGTTAAGGCAGTGCTGGAAAATGATGGTGGCCACAAAAAATATTGACACTTTGGGCCCAATTTGGACATTTTCACTTAGGGGTGTACTCACCTTTGTTGCCAGCGGTTTAGACATTAATGGCTGTGTGTTGAGTTATTTTGAGGGGACACTGTTAAACAAGCTATACACTCACTACTTTACATTGTAGCAAAGTGTCATTTCTTCAGTGTTGTCACATGAAATAATATATTCAAATATTTACAAAAATGTGAGGGGTGTACTCACTTTTGTGATATACTGTATATGCATTTGTTTGTCACAGATACCTTTAAAAAAAGGTAGGGGCGTGGATCAGAAAACCAGTGACTATCTGGTGTGAGCACCATTTGCCTCATGCAGTGCCACACATCTCCTTTGCATAGAGTTGAGCAGGCTGTTTATTGTGGCCTGTGGAATATTGTCCCATTCCTCTTCAATGGCTGTGCAAAGTTGCTGGATATTGCTGGGAACTGGAACACGTTGCTGTACACATCGACCCAGAGCATCCCAAAAATGCTCAATGGGTGACATGTCTTGTGAGTATGCAGGCCATGAAAGAACTGGGACATGTTCAACTTCCAGGAATTGTGTACAGATCCTTGTGACATGGGGCCGTGCATTATCATGCTAAAACATGAGGTTATGGCGGCGGATGAATGGCACAAAACTGGGCCTCAGGATCTCGTCATGGTATCTCTGTGCATTCAAATTGCCATCAATAAAATGCAATTGTGTTTGTTGTCTGTAGCGTATGCTTGCCCATACCATAACCCCAAGCCACCATGGGGCACTCTGTTCACAACGTTGACATCAGCCAACCACTCGCCTACACGACACCATATGCCTGGTACAGATGAAATCGCAATTCTTCCGTAAAGAGCACACTTCTCCAGCATGCCAGTGGCCATCGAAGGTGAGCATTTTCCCACTGAAGACGGTTACGATGCCGAACTGCAGTCAGGTCAAGACCCTAGAGAGGACGACGAGTATGCATATGAGCTTCCCTGAGACGGTTTCTAGAGAAAGTTTTCGGTTGTACAAATCTACAGTTTCATCAGATGTCCGGGTGGTTGGTCTCATACAATCCCGCAGGTGAAGAAGCCAGATGCTGAGGTCCTGGACTGGCGTGGTGACATGTGGTCTGTGGTTGGGAGGCCGGTTGGATGTACTGCAATGATTATACCATTTAATCATCTTCTTGATATGCACACCTGTCAGGTGAATAGATTATCTTGGCAAAGGAGAAATGCTCACTTTTTGTGTGTATGGAACATTTCTGGGATCTGTTATTTCATGCAACCAACACTTTACAGGTTTCATTTACATTTTTTTTCAGTACAAAAAGACCAAAAATAACCTACAGAAAATAGTTACAAACAATGGAGAAATCCTTATCTCACCAAAAGAGGAAAATATTTTAACAAAGTTCTCTTGTCAAGTTCCTCCAACCTCCCTTGAGGATGAGTTTTTTGATATCCTTCTTCCAAAACAAGCATGTGAAACTATACTCAACACAAACAATAATTGCGAATGCCTATGGTTGGAAATTGATTCCTTTCAGAAGGGGAAAACCCCTGGCCTCGATGGCATGCCAATCAAACCTTTTATGAACTACCAAAAGATCCATTAATATCATGTTTTAATTACTCATATATAAATGGCAACCTGTTGGACACACAAAAAGACAGACTGATATCTCTTCTACTGAAGGGCAGTACAAAGACCCAGTCTCTTTAAAAAAATCCAAGGCCCCTCACCCTTCGATGTTCCGAAGCACAAATACTGGCAAAATGTATTGCTCATAGAATTAAAAAGGTCCAACCGAACATTATTCATCACGATCAAATGGGATTCTTAAAAGGAAGATATATTGGCAACAACATCAGACAACTACAATAAATACTTAAACTATGAGAATGCAGGGAAACCAAGTATAATTTTTACAGTGGATTTTGAGAAAGCCTTTGATACAGTACGTCTAGAATATGTTTATAAATGCCTGGACGAACTTTGTAGAATCTCTTATAAGATGGGGAAAAGTAATGTACAACAATCCTTTAATTTACTGTTACTACTCTGAGAAGTTTGATTAGTGAGAAAGTGAGACACACAAATATCATATGCCTCCCCTGTTATTGTAATGGAGAGAGGTTAGCATGTGCTTCAGTGACTTTCTCACTCATCATTATTCACGATTCATTCGGGACTATCCGTAATCATAGTAGAATCCACATTCATATAGAAGTGTTTAGAAATATATTATTTTCTTATTTACAATAAAAGTGACTCCAAAATGAAACAATACATTAATTTACCATGAATTTCTAATTGTGCACAAACTAATCTGAAACACAACCAAAACAAACAGCAAATGCATCCAACAAATTTGTAGAGTCACAAGCTTGATGTAATCATTGCATGCTTGGAATATGGGACTAAATACTAAACTTTTGACTACTTTAATACACATATATTGTAAGTGAATTTGTCCCAATACTTTTGGTCCCCTAAAATGGGGGGACTATGTACAAAAAGTGCTGTAATTTCTAAATGGTTCACCGGATATGTATGAAAATACCCTCAAATTAAAACAGACAGTCTGCACTTTAACCTCATAGGCATTGTATCATTTCAATTTGTCACTGTCCCAATACTTTTGGAGCTCACTGAATATCAGCATATTTCATGATGCATCTATTAAGATACCTAAATATGAGCTCTTGCATAGCAAGACATGAATGTGCTATGGATCTATTTCATTACCTTTTAATAATGCGGTTGGAACCTGTTATAACGTTCAAGAAATTCTTTCAGATGTGTAATAAATGTGTTATGGATACTTAGTCAAAGTAAATTGTTACCAGTTACATACAGTATATACATACAGTTTATTAGGTACACCAACCCATTCATGAAAATGTGAATCACGCAGCGGTGATCCGTCATTCAGGGCAGGTGGGGCAGAGCCCGACATTTAATGCAAAAAAATATTATAAAAAAAATATATATATTTTTTGGGCTGGCCTATTTTGCCATTAATACGTGTCACATATCAGCAAAACAATGTAAACAAATATATATCATTGAGTTAATAAAGCCGCATAGCAAGGGAGCTCCAAAATGCAGGTGTTTCAGCCTAGCTCAGTGTTTCTGTGGTGGTGGGACAAGCCAGCAGAAAATATGGAGCGTTGCACTGTGATTGGCTCAGTGTTCTGTCACTCATGGGGACACTACGTAGCCGCCAAGTCTAAGGGTAGAGCTCGAAAATTCAAGCCCCTTGGGTGCTGCCATAGAGTTAAATCAGAAGTGCCCATCCAAGAAGACTAAAGGTCATTGGCCACAGATAAAATGACATCAAATCACATTATATATACAGTAGCTTTGATTGGACTGTCAACATCATACTTTTAAAATCTTAGCTAGCAGTCATCATCATAAATCAAGTCAACAATCTACTGGCAAATCCTTTTTAATCCTTGTCATATGAAGAGAAATAATGAATAGAAATTATAGATAAAACGTATCAGTGTTCATCGGCCATTGGACATAAATATTACACAAGTTGGAAATCGCAAATTCCACAATGAGTGGTTTGGAAGGAATCAGTTGCTATTTGCAAGCATTGCAAAGCAATAATTTGCCTGCTATTCAGTAGAGTGGCTGTGTGGTCCCAAGTCTAAGACTAAGGGTCTCTTTTCCTAGTTTAAAATGATAAACATTCAACATTGGCCATGCTGTCAACGAAGCATGATTTGTGCCGTGCTCACAACAACTTGACTTGGAACTGCAAAATCTGACTTCAGTCAGTTCAAGACAACTGGGAACTCGGGGAAAACGAGCTACGGCTGGGAAAATCCATTTTGAACTTTCATCCAACTCGGAATTGTAAATAGGTAACTCAAGCCTCTTTCTAGAGCTACGAGTTGAAGATCACTGATGTCATCATGATTTAACTTCCCAGTTGTCTTGAAAGCACCATAAATTCAGAGAATGCCAGACTTTGATGACAAAGTTTGATGACAAAATTTGCTCACGAACGACCGCCGCACCACCTTTCTGTGAGCACAGCACAACATGGTGAGTCCAAAAATGTATTGTATGCTGCTGCATAAATTATATAATATGCCAGGGAGATATGTATACTGTAGCTAAGAAAGTAATTCTAAGTATGTTATGTAGTAAGCTGTTAGTAGCCCATGTGCCTCACCCTAATCATTTTAGCTAAATTCACCTCTTAATTTCACCTACTGTTCTGACTTGGGGGTGCACATGTAGCCTATAACCTTAATCCAAGATGGCGTAGCAGTGAAGACGTGTTTTGTTCGTCCTCTCGTGTACTATTGTATTTTTTGCATATATATTTCAATTTTATTTTCAATCTCTGTTTGATTTTTAATTAGATTATACCTTCCGGTAACCTGCCTCACCCAATGTGATACGGAATCGCTATTATTTTAGAACACATTCAAGAACCTCCAGAAGCTAACCAGCTAATTAGCTACAAGTTATTTAGCCATTGTTTGCCACTGCTAGAGGCTTTTGCCTTCTGCACAGGGAACCAGCCCTGTTTTTAGCCTTGATACCAGTATCGGACGGTCTCTCCACAACAACACCGATTCCTGCCGTAATCCCTGGACCACTACTTCTGGTCTTCAGAGCTAGCTTGCACGCAGTACCGAAGCTTGCACTCACCGTGGCACCTAGTACCAAAGCTATCCCTGAGGCCCACCTCCCGGCCCACTCAGCTGTTCACCCGAACCCCACTCAAACACGGCTAGAGCCCAATACTCCACCGGATCCTTGCTGTAAACTCTGGACCTTGGCACCGGATCACCGCTGCTACCGATTGGCTATAGTGGCTAACGCCACTGCCACAAAGCTAGCACCAGTTAGCCGTGAGCCAGGCACATCTTCCGGCTAGCAAACTAAATTCTACAATACCTCTTTCGCCATCTGGCTTGGATTCTCTGTCAACACGGCGCCCCGCCGCACCACCATGACTGGTCTGCCGACGAATACTCCATCCGCTGTGTTTTACTCGCTGCTTTAGCACACTCTGCCAACCCTGATGTCCTTGCAGTGTCTGAATACTGGCTTAGGAAGGCCACCAAAAATTCTGAGATTTCCATACCTAACTATAACATTTTCCGTCAAGATAGAACTGCCAAAGGGGGAGGAGTTGCAGTGCAGAGATAGCCTGCAAAGTAATGTCATACTTTCCAGGTTCATACCCAAACAGTTCGAACTTCTAATTTTAAAAATGAATCTCTCCAGAAATAAGTCTCTTACTGTTGCCGCCTGCTACCGACCCCCCTGAGCTCCCAGCTGTGTCCTGGACACCATTTGTGAATTGATCGCCCTCCATCTAGCTTCAGAGTTTGTTCTGTTAGGTGACCTAAACTGGGATATGCTTAACACCCCGGCAGTCCTTCAATCTAAGCTATATGCCCTCAATCTCACACAAATCATCAAGGAACCTACCATGTACAACTCTAAATCTGTAAACATGGACACCCTCACCCCAACTGGCCCTCCAAATCCACCTCCGCTGTCTTCAATCAGGATCTCAGCGATCACTGCCTCATTGCCTGTATCTGCGGTCAAACGACCACCCCTCATCACTGTCAAAAGCTCCCTAAAACACTTCTGCGAGCAGGCCTTTCTAATCGACCTGGCCCTGGAAGGATATTGACCTCATCCCGTCAGTTGAGGATGCCTGGTCATTCTTTAAAAGTAACTTTCTCACCATCTTAGATAAGCATGCTCCGTTCAAAAAATGCAGAACTAAGAACAGATATAGCCCTTGGTTCGCTCCAGACCTGACTGCCCTCGACCAGCACAAAAACATCCTGTGGCGGACTGCAATAGCATTGAATATTCCCCGCGATATGCAACTGTTCAGGGAAGTCAGGAACCAATACACGCAGTCAGTCAGGAAAGCAAAGGCCAGCTTTTTCAAGCAGAAATATGCATCCTGTAGCTCTAACTCCAAAAAGTTCTGGGACACTGTAAAGTCCATGGAGAACAAAAGCACCTCCTCCCAGCTGCCCACTGCACTGAGGCTAGGTAACACGGTCACCACTGATAAATCCATGATAATCGAAAACTTCAACAAGCATTTCTCAACGGCTGGCCATGCCTTCCTCCTGGCTACTCCAACCTCGGCCAACAGCTCCCCCCGCAGCTACTCGCCCAAGCCTCCCCAGCTTCTCCTTTACCCAAAACCAGATAGCAGATGTTCTGAAAGAGCTGCAAAACCTGGACCCATACAAATCAGCTGGGCTTGACAATCTGGACCCTCTATTTCTGAAACTATCCGCCTCCATTGTCGCAACTTCTATTACCAGCCTGTTCAACCTCTCTTTCGTATCGTCTGAGATCCCCAAGGACTGGAAGCTGCCGCGGTCATCCCCCTCTTCAAAGGGGGAGACACCCTGGACCCAAACTGTTGTAGACCTATATCCATCCTGCCCTGCCTATAAGGCCTTCGAAAGCCAAGTAAACAAACAGATCACTGACCATCTCGAATCCCACCGTACCTTCTCCGCTGTGCAATCTGGTTTCCAAGCCGGTCACGGGTGCACCTCAGCCACGCTCAAGGTACAAAACAATATCATAACGGCCATCGATAAAAGACAGTACTGTGCAGCAGTCTTCATCGACCTGGCCAAAGCTTTCGACTCTGTCAATCATCATATTCTTATCGGCAGACTCAGTAGCCTCGGTTTTTCTAATGACTGCCTTGCCTGGTTCACCAACTACTTTGCAGACTTGGCTGCCTGTGACTGGAACGAATTGCAAAAATCGCTGAAGTTGGAGACTTTTATCTCCCTCACCAACTTTAAACATCTGCTATCTGAGCAGCTAACCGATCGCTGCAGCTGTACATAGTCCATCGGTAAATAGCCCACCCAATTTACCTACCTCATCCCCATACTGTTTTTATTTATTTACTTTTCTGCTCTTTTGCACACCAGTATCTCTACCTGCACATGACCATCTGAGCATTTATCACTCCAGTGTTAATCTCCTAATTTATAATTATTTGCCTACCTCCTCATGCCTTTTGCACACAATGTATATAGACTTTATGTTATTGACTTGTTTATTGTTTACTCCATGTGTAACTCTGTGTTGTTGTCTGTTCACACTGCTATGCTTTATCTTGGTCAGGTCGCAGTTGTAAATGAGAACTTGTTCTCAACTAGTCTACCTGGTTAAATAAAGGTGAAATAAAACCTGGTTTTGAGAAATTTAATCATTGAATATTGTAAGATCTTTCATTGTCTGCTTAAATGTCCCCTTTATTTATCCTACGGTTCTGACTTGTCGTACAGGGAGAACACTGTAAGAACAGCCCATGTTCTGAATTCTGTCTATGTACATTTCAAAAGTAGTGTAGTAGCTTTGCTGGCAAACATCCCACATGATTGTTTTTTGCCCCACCAAGATTTACATGCTAAAATCGCCGCTGGAAATACGTGGCCGTGGCTTGCTATATAAATCAGGCAGACAGGCATTCAATTACTATTCGTTTGAACATTAGAATGGGCAAAACTAGTGACCTAAGCGACTAGGAGGAGGCTATGATCGTCGGTTCCAATATCTCAGAAACGGCCCGGCGTCCTGGGATTTTTACACACAACAATGTCTAGGGCAGTAGTCTGTAAAAATAAAAATAAAATCTGTAAAATAAAAAATACAAAAATGATTAAAGCATTGCATTCCTAATTATATAAAAAAAATTGTTGATACTGTGAGATTTCAAAGTTGATACTGTGAGATTTCAAAAGTTTTAAAACCATGACTAGAGCGAGACACAGAATACAGCAAAGAGCTAATGTTTTTATAACTAAGTTCATGTTTAAGTTGTTATTCAGCACTGCCAACACTAACAATTTTATAAGACTTAAAATGCGCGTTCTTCCTACTTCATCGTGCACTGAAGCTGCAATGTATGAGTATAGCAAAGTGTGTCAAACTTGCGTTGTTATTATTAGTGTCTTATATATATTTTTTTTAATCAAGGAATATTTCACATCATCTGGTCATAGGAGTAAGAACATTAATTGGTGTATGAGGCAGAAATAATGCAGTGCGACTTGAGTTTCTCCATCTGGAAGACTGTGTCCCCTTTTCTCTGCGGAGGGACAGTGAGCGGGGTGAGAGGTTGCCTCACTGTTGCTCCCTCCCCTCAGACTGACCATCAAATGCATGCCATCAGTTCAGTACAATAAAAAAAAGCTAATTATTGTGCACACGGCTGTGCCTCACAAGTGATACAACAAATTATCTATTACCAGTGTGATCATATACTGTACCTACAATTTTGAAATCTAATTTCAAAATGGTCTGAGAACATTGGCAGGGCAAATTATGTGCAGTGATAATGTATTGGGCCTATAGCCTACTGCACAAACCTAATTGCTACAGAATCATTTTTTAATAGACTTATGTTTAAGTCATGTTTAAAAAAACATCTTGAGAGGTAGATCTCGGTTAGCTTTTGGACTAAGAAATTGATCTAGACTTAGAAAAAGGTTGGTGACCACTGGTCTAGGGTTTACCGAGAATGGTGCGACAAACATCCACTCAAAGGCAGTCCTGCAGACAAAAACAGCTCATTGATGAGAGGTTGAAGGAGAATGGCAAGATTTGTGCAAGCTAACAGGCGGGCCACAAACAGGCAAATAACGGTGCAGTACAACTGTGCTGTGCAGAAAGGCATCTCGGAAAGCACAACTCTCTAATCCTTGTCATGGATGGGCAATTGCAGCAGACGAAGACACAGGTTCCACTCCTATCAGCTAAAAGCAAAAAGAGCGGCTCCAATAGGCACACAATCGCCAACACTGGTCAATTGAGGAGTGGAAAAACATTGCCTGGTCCGACGAATCCTGGTTCTTGTTGCGTCATTCTGATGGGAGAGTCAGGATATGCATAAGCAGCATTGTGCATTATGTCAATGGTACAGGCTCGTGGTGGTGTAATAGTGTGGGGAATATTTTCCTGGCATAGGTTAGGTCCCTTGATATGAATTGAGCAACATGTCCATGCCCCCAAGAATTCAGGCTGTTCTGGGGCAGAAGGGGTCCAACCCAGTACTAGATGGGTTTACCTAATAAATTGGCCAGGGGATTTTAAATGATGTTATTTGATAGACTTCAATTCTACCTGCTAATTTCATAGCTGATCTATCCCCTTAAAATATAGACGTATCCTAACATTCATTGAAATGTTATGCATTTGTAACAACCACCACAGAACATCCTGCATAATTTCTAATTAGGTTTCCAGGTAATGTAATAACACAATGTACCAGTAAAGTTTTCCTAGCAAACCAAAATTGGTTCTGTGAAAGTTCCCAGAACATTTGTTAGTTTGTGGTAAATGTTCTCATAACACAAAAACAATCATGTTTATACACTGAACAAAAATGCAACATGTAAAGAAACCATCCAGGCTGTATCACAACCAGTCGTGATTAGGAGTCCCATAGGGCGGCGTACAATTGGCTCAGCGTTGTCCGGGTTTGGCCGGTGTAGGACGTCCTTAAAATAACAATTTGTTCTTTACTGACTTGCCTAGATAAATAAAGGTAACATTAAAAAACTTCTTTTTTTTAAATAAGTGTTGGTCCCGTTTCATGAGTTTAAAAAAAAGATCCCAGAAATGTTTAAAACCACACAAAAAGCTTATTTCTCTCAAATGTTGCATACATCCTTGTTAGCGAGCATTTCTCATTTGACAAGCAGTGTACAGTATAAAGCATGTGACAGGATTTGATTGACTGTACCAGTCAAAGGCATTCACTGATAGAATGATGTCTGAACGAGTTGAGATTTTCTGTGATCTATCTTCATTCAAAAGAAGTGTATGCGGGCGGACATATTATCATCCAGACAATGTTGCAAAATACTTTTTACTTTATTGCATTCAGTTAGCATACAAAGCAATTATGATGCACATCTTGAAAGACAGCCATGAAATGTTCAAAAACATGTTTTTCTCCCCAATACTTCAATAAGAACTTCAGGGGCTGGTAGGAATAATATACGCTCCTCTACGTATTTATTTGGACAGTGAATCTAAAACTTTTAATTTGGTTTTATACTCCAGCATTTTGGATTTGAGATTAAATGTTTTATACGAGACGACAGTGCAGAATGCCACCGTTTATTTGAGGGTATTTTCATACATAGCCGTTTTAGCGGCTAGACATGAATGCACTTATAGTATTCAAACAAATTCACTTACAGATGCACAAAGGTTCATGAACCAAAAACAAACCTCTCACCATTACCAACAACATGGGAGGTTAGCATAATTTGTTCAGGGGTGGGGGATATACTATTCATGCCTGTAACGTTCTCACTCATCAATATTCACAATTAATTCATGATTATCCCTAATCATGGTAGGATCCACATTAATGTAGAAGTTTTCAGAAACATATATTCTTTTTTACAATTAAAGTGACTCACATGACAACCATTAAACATTAATTTCTATTGGTCACAACATCATCCCAAACACAACCAAAACAAACTGCAAATGCATCCAACAAATTTGTAAAGTCACAAGCTTGATGTAGTCATTGCGTGTAGGGATATGGGACCATATACTAAACTTTTCTCTCATTGTAATACACTATAAGTGAATTTGTCCAAATACTTACTACACCTTCAAATGGGGGGGGGGGGGGGGGGACTAGATACACAAAGTGCTTTCATTTCTAAACAGTAAAAAAGAAGTATGAAAATATCCTCAAATAAAAAGGTGACATCATCTACTGTTGCCTCATAAAAAAATTGATCTCAAATCCAAAAAGCTAGAGTATAGAGCCAAATTAAAAGTTTTAGCTTCACTGTCCAAATAAATATGTAGGGGAGTGTAGTATCCTCATCACACTACCAATGGAGCAGAGGTCATCACCCCTGTGAGCAATCTAATCGAGCGCAAGAACAGTGTGTGTGCGCCCTCAATGAGCATTAAAAAAAGAGCCTTGGTGCTTTCCTCCATACGACAACCTGTGAGTGTTTACAGGTTTAAAAAAATAATATTTTAAGGCAAATACATTACTTAAAGTGATCCTGCAGAGGTTTTGTATAATTTCAGCCAGTATTTTTGAAAGTAGTGCTCACAAGCCAAAACGGATCCCGAAAATTGTGTACTACATCCTGCATTTTGTAGAAATGCTGTTTTTTTTGCAATTCATATATGTTACGAATTCAAATTTATACAATATATTTTACGAATTTGTAAGCGCTTAAGATCCTAGACTGCATCTTTAATCTTCTACAAAGCAATAGGAATAAATTATGTTTTTCTTTACCAAAACAAGAGCCAAAAGAAAAGCAAGGTGGTGGGGGGGGGGGGGGGGTTATGGAATAAAACTGTCAATCCTCTTAATTGTTATCTGATCAAATAAATACCATTTTACATTTGGTATAATCTTTGCTACAGTTTCCATAAACTGATGATGGCGCTGTGCAAAAGCCATTCTGATAGTAGGACATTATTGATAAGGCATGTATTGTAACTAACAAAACTCCCTTACTGTACAGCTAATTTTCCATTAGTTACAGACACTGAAAGATGAGTAGAGAAAGGCATCAAAGGTGTAATAATGGCGTGTACAGAGGACTGAGTTTGTAAAAGACAGAACTTGAATATTGAAATGGAATATAGCAAACAATCAGTTGGTGGGACATTGTGGAGAACTGTGGAAACAAAGAAAAACATCAGCAAGACGTGCAAAGGAAATGAGTTGGATCCTGTACCTCCTGCATTGTATCACTGTTGTTCATTTCCCCAATCAAACAAGGGCAGACATCAGCACAAATGGTGATTTGATGTGTCAACGTGATCATTGTTAAACTTAGGCATCAGTTCAGTAAACCACCCTACCATCGATAAAAAACTAAAGCACACACAAAAACAAAACAAAATGGTTGATTACTAGCTATCCTATTTCAAATCTATGGTGAGCCTACTCGTAAATCTAAGAGTGGGCTTATTTTAAAATTAAAATATAGGGTTGGAGTATTAGTTAGAATTATCACTAATATACTTTAACAGGCACTTCTGTTTTCATTTGTTTCTCATGTCATGGACTGCACTAACCAGACAAAGCTTTTATATTAGTTATTATTTCATTAACATTAAAAATCAAATCAGAATTTATTGGTCATGTACACGGTCTGTAGATGTTATCGCAGGTGCAACGAAATGCTTATGTTTCTAGCTCCAACAGTGCAGCAATATCTAGCAATAAAATCTACATTACCAAGTACATACATGTATAACCTTGCTGTTAACTAGCGACGTCTCTCTACCTACTGTACCTCATTCCTAGTTCTCGCACTCCTGCGCTCTCTCTCTCGCTCACTACCCTGCTTTATGGTAAAATACATAGCACAATCCTTCCTGAAATACATTCACTGTCATATTACCATACCTTCCTATCAGTACCGGGGTAAAAAGTGCAACGCAGCAACATTTAACCATTAAAACACTTACTTCTTTTTTTCCTGTCTGGTTGTTGTTACGATTTAGAATCTAATCTACAGATAATCTACACTTAACAGTTTTCTGTTCCTAAAATAACAATACTCAACATTAATATTTTGCAGATTCTGCTGTGTGTGTGTGTTTGTATATAGTACATATTCATTGATATTTATCAAAATACATCAGTAACACAGGTGTCAGCAGACTACTTAATGTTGAATCCTAACTTGAGATCCTAATCCTCTGAAAGTCCTCCATCACCCCAGGGCAGGGCCAGGAGGGTACAACAGAAACATTGTACGTTTCTTAACCGCAGCAATCTTTAAACACAACAGGAACAGAAAGAGGATATATCTGGGACACAGTGCATTCGGAAAGTATTCAGACCTCTTTACTTATTCTACATTTTGTTACGTTGCAGTGTCATGCTGTTTATTATCTATGCATAGCCACTTTACCCCTAACTACATGTAGAAATTACCTTGACTAGCCTGTACCCCTGCACAACCTGCACATTGACTCGGTACCCCCAGTATACAGCCTCGTTACTGTTATTTTACTTTTTATTACATTTTTTTACTAAAGTTTATTTAGTAAATATTTTCTTAACTCTATTTCTTGAACTGCATTGTTGGTTAAGGGCTTGTAACTAAGCGTTTCACAGTAAGCGTTTCACCTGTTGTAAACTAAGCGTTTCACCTGTTGTAAAACTAAGCGTTTCACCTGTTGTAAAACTAAGCGTTTCACCTGTTGTAAAACTAAGCGTTTCACCTGTTGTAAACTAAGCGTTTCACCTGTTGTAAACTAAGCGTTTCACCTGTTGTAAACTAAGCGTTTCACCTGTTGTAAACTAAGCGTTTCACCTGTTGTAAACTAAGCGTTTCACCTGTTGTAAACTAAGCGTTTCACCTGTTGTAAATTAAGCGTTTCACCTGTTGTATTAGTCAAATGTGACACTTTTTTATTTTATTATAAAATGTATTAAAAAAAATCCTTCCCCAATCTACACACAATAACCCATAATGACAAAGAGAAACCAGGATTTTAGACAAAATAAAAAACAGAAATACCTTATTTACATAAGTATTCAGACCCTTTACTATGAGACTCGAAATTGAGCTCAGGTGCATCCTGTTTCCATTGATCATCCTTGATTTGTTCATACAACTTGATTGGACTCTACCTGTGGTAAATTAAATTGATTGGACAGGATTTGGAAATGCACACACTTGTCTACTATATAAGGTCCCACAGTTGACAGTGCATGTCAGAGCAAAAACCTAGCCAGGAGGTAGAAAGAGTTATCGGTAGAGCACCGAGACAGGATTGTGTCGAGGCACAGATCTGGGGAAGGGTACCAACACATTTCTGCAGCATTAAAGGTCCCCAAGAACAAAGTGGCCTCCATCATTCGCAAATGGAAGAATCTTGGAACCACCAAGACTCTACCTAGAGCTGGCCACCCAATCGGGATAGAAGGGCCTTGGTCAGGGAGGTGACCAAGAACCCGAAGTTCACTCTGTGGAAATGGGAGTACCTTCTCTGCAGCACTCCACCAATCAGGCCTTCATGGTAGAGAGGCCAGATCGAAGTCACTCCTCAGTAAAAGGTGCATGACAGCCCACTTGGATTTTGCCAAAAGACACCTAAAGGACTCGGACCATAAGAAACAAGATTGTCTGGTCTGATGAAACCAAGATGAACTCTTTGGCCTGAATGCCAAATGTTACGTCTTGAGGAAACCAGGCACCGCTCATCACCTGGCCAATACCATCCCTATGGTGAAGCATGGTGGTGGCAGCATCATGCTGTGGGATGTTGTTCAGAGGGAGGGACTGGGAAACCAGTCAGGATCGAGGGAAAGATGAACGGAGCAAGAGATCCTTGATGAGAGAGATCCTTGATGAAAACCTGCTCCAGAGCGCTCAGGACCTCAGATGGGTGAACGTTCACCTTCCAACAGGACAACGACCCTAAGCACACAGCCAAGACAACTCAGGAATGGTCTCGGGGCAAGTCTCAATGTCCTTGAGTGGCCCAGCCAGAGGCCGGACTTCAAATCAAATCAATGAGCTGAAAACAACAAGTGTAGAACTTACCATGAAATGCTTACTTACAAGCCCTTAACCAACAGTGCAGTTCAAGAACAGTTAAAAAATAAAACAAAAGAATAACACAATAACGAGGCTATATACAGGGGGTACCGGTACCGAGTCCGTGTGTGGTGGTACAGGTTAGTTGAGGTCATTTGTACATGTAGGTAAGGGTGAAGTGACTATGCATAGATAATAAACAGCGAGTAGCAGCAGTGTACAAAACAAATGGTTCAATGTAATAGTCCGGTGGCTATTTGATTATTTTTTCAGCAGTCTTATAGCTTGGGGGTAGAAGCTGTTGAAGAGCCTTTTGGTCCGAGACATGGCGCTCCGTTAACGCTTGCCGTGCGGTAGCAGAGAAAACAGTCTATGGACTTGAGTGACTGAAGTCTCTGACAATTGTATGGGTTATGCTCTGACACTGCATATATATATATATATATATATATATATATCCTGGATGGCAGGAATCTTGGCCCCAGTGATATACTGGGCCGTACGAACTACCATCTATAGCACCTTACGGTGAGATGCCCGAGCAGTTGCCATACCAGACGGTGATGCAACCGGTCAGGATGCTCTCAATGGTGCAGCCGTAGAACTTTTTGAGAATCTGGGGACCCATGCCAAATCTTTTCAGCCCTCTTCACGACTGTCTTGGTCTGTTTGGACCATGATAGTTGGTTGGTGATGTGGACACCAAGGAACTTGAAACTCTTCCCGCTCCACTACAGCCCCGTTGATGTTAAGGGCGGCTTGTTCGGCCCGCCTTTTCCTGTTGTCCACGATCAGCTCCTTTGTCTTGCTCACATTGAGAGAGAGGTTGTTGTCCTGGAACCACACTGCCAGTTCTCTGACCTCCTCCCTATAGGCTGTCTCATAGATGAACCCGGTCGAACAATTCTGGAGAGACCTGAAAATAGCTGTGCAGCGACACTCCCCATCCAACCTGACAGAGTTTGAGAGGATCTGAATGGGAAGACTCAAGGCTATAATCACTGCCAAAGGTGCTTCAACAAAGTACTGAGTAAAGGGTCTGAATATTTATCTCAATGTAATATTTCATATTATTATTATTATTTTTATACAGTTAAAGTCAGAAGTTTACATACACTTAGGTTGGAGTCATTAAAACTAATTTTCAACCACTCCACAAATTTCTTGTTAACAAACTATAGTTTCGGAAAGTCGATTAGGACATCTACTTTGTGCATGACAAGTCATTTTTACAACAATTGTTTACAGACAGATTATTTTACTTATACTTCACTGTATCACAATTCCAGTGGGTCAGAAGTTTACATTCACTAAGTTGACTGTGCCTTTAAACAGCTTGGAAAATTTCAGAAAATTATGTCATGGCTTTAGAAGCTTCTGGTAGACTAATTGACATCATTTGAGTAAATAGGAGGTGTACCTGTGGATGTATTTCAAGGCCTACCTTCCAACTCAGTGCCTCTTTGCTTGACATCATGGGAAAATCAGCCAAGACCTCAGAAAGAAAATTGTAGACCTCCACAAGTCTGGTTATTCCTTGGGAGAAATTTCCAAACGCCTGAAGGTAACATGTTCATCTGTACAAACAATAGTACACGAGTATAAACACCATGCGACCATGCAGCCGTCATAACGCTGAGGAAGTAGACGCGTTCTGTCTCCTAGAGATGAACGTACTTTGGTGCGAAAAGTGCAAATCAATCCCAGAACAGCAGCAAAATGCTCCAAAACCGCAATAAAAAAAGCCAGACTATGGTTTGCAACTGCACATGGGGACAAAGACTGTACTT